>NW_014557929.1:105203-125158 GCF_001313825.1 Dinoponera quadriceps | reverse complement strand
CCCCCCCCCTTTCCCCCAGGCACACCCCCGGTCTGTTTTCCACCCGGACAGACCGACAGTCCGCACGCCGAAACCGCACCCGCGCTGCACGCACGCTCGTTCGCGCGCACACGCGTGCGAGATGAGTCTAGAGACGACACGCAAATAAATACACGGACAACATAGCTACACAAAGAGACGTCTTTACATACATACAGACGGATACAAATGTAAGACACGGGTGTATCTATCGATTAATAAATCGCCACAGAACGCTCGCGGTTGTCTACGAACGACGAATGTGGTCCAACGCGTGTGCCCTTGATCGCGATGATTTCGCCCGGCGAAACGCTCGATCATTCGCCAACGCGCGTGCGTTTCTCCGGGAGATCATACGGACCTGATTACAGCTTTAAATTACTCGATCTTACAGGTGATTGGTGTCGCGGAAAAATTGATCGGTAGAAAGGAAACGTATTCTCTGTCTGTTCCGTTCAATTTAGGAGAGCGGATAATTAATTAAGTCGATAAAAGAAATACTTCTCGTCGATGTGCCGGGGAAACGCGGGAGAAGCATACGCCTGCGAATGATCGATCGACTGCCCCGCCGATTCCTGATATGTCGAGATACGTCTAAGGGCGCATTTGTTCTGTTTGTTTCTTCTTTCTCTATTTTTTTTTTTTGGTTTTTCATCACTTTCAAAATGTCGTACATCGCTGTACATCGGTGTATAAGTATCAAAAGCAATTACGTGCGTTCCCACGGGGAATTCTCACTGCGGAATTGAGCGACGCCGAAACGATCCTAGTTAATCGAGTTACTGTTCGATCTCGTGTGATTGTCGTGTCTTTTCCTCTCTCTCTCTCTCTCTCTCTCTTTCTCTCTCTCTCTCTTTCTTTCCCTTTCTTGCTTCTTCTCCTCCTTGCCTTCCGTTTCAACCGAGTTTAATTGCCGCAGCGTCGATCGCACACACGGGTTCGCCTTCGGCATGTTCGCGACAATGACGCGCTGCTCGCGATCACGCAGGAACGCGATTAGACGCATCGGAGAAAAGTTCGGCCGAACCCTCTCAGAGTGCGCGAATTCGTCGCAGCCATCTGATTCCATGGGCCGTATTCACAGTCTGATACCTTACATTTCAGATCTGACTCAAGATAATATCTAATTCAAGATGAGATCTGACTTAATACAAGATCCGATCTTACATTCGATCCGGTCTTGTATTAAGATCGTCTGAAGTTGATCTCGGGACGATCTGCAGCCAATGAAATGCAGCCTATGAGCATCTTTGTAGCATCTCAAGATGGAGATCCGAGATGATCTTGGAACATAAGATCGGACTGTGAATATTGCTCTGTGATCCCTCGGCTACGTGGAATGTTGTACGGTACACATCGGACACGGTGAAGCTTGGAATCGGCCGCCCAGGTGTGTTCTGTCGCCCGAATGCGAATCTCCATAACGAATCGGACATCTTGGCATTCCGCTCAGCTTGTTCAAACTCGGTCGACGCGAATCGCCGCGATAATTCTCCTCCTATTTCTCTCTCTCTCTTCCTCGCAGCCACGACGACTCCGCGTTTTCGAGAGCATCTGCGGGAACGCAGGCTTCGAATACGCATGGCCGACGTATACATGCATGCACCGGATGTGTTTTCCCCACCTGAGCGGACTAAATTCGGACCCGCGAAGCGCAGCTCGAAATCGACGGGTCTGTAAGCAGTTCCATATGTACACACACATACACACACACACACGTCCGTTTCGATCTGAACCGAGAATCTGAGAAATTTTCGTAAACCCAACGAATATCCATGAATTTTTCCGTGCGTGTATGTGTGCGTCACATCGGTGTGAAATGCGGAAATTGCCGGATCCGCGCGATTAAGGCATCGCGAACTCGCGTCTCCGCGGAGCCGAATGCAACAATCGGGACGCTCGCAATGCAATTCGATGAACCGATCCGCGCGCGGATCGCGCGTGTATACAAAACGACAAACTCTTCCTCTCTCTTTCTTTCTTTCTCTCTCTCTCTCTCCTTCTCTCGGTTACGCAGAAAGCGCGAATAATCGGCGAGGTCTAACAACAGCATGAGATTCCACGGATCACACTCTATGAACACGCTCTAGTAGTAAGCTTATAATCCTAGAAACTTTCGCATGTGTCTCGTAAAAACCGTCCCGTCCGTCATCGATTTACAGGATCATCAAGAATATCAGCGGAATTTTTTTTTTCGGATATAGATAAGAAGAGTTTTCTTTTTTACAGACAGACGGACGCGAGCGACGACAAGTTCGCCCCGTCGAGAAAAGAAAAAAAAAATCTTCGCGTTTACTTTCATCTTACGACGCTCTCTTAAAATGTGTATGTATGTGTGTGTGTGTGTTGGGGAGATATTATTTATATATTATATATTTATATATATAAATATTTATTACATCATTTCTCTCTCTCTCTCTCTCTCTCTCTCTCTCTCGCTCTTTCTCTTCAAGATCAAAATAAAAGGTAAAGGAACTCTCGCCATGTGTATGTGTGTGTGTATATATATAATATCTCGTTCGCGTGCTTTTTGTCGAGAAGATATCCGGCCGCGCAACCACGGCCGGAAAAGTCGCGAACGGTGTATATTCGGTACGGAATACCACAGTTCGTCGCGTAGACATCCGTTCGTATTTTACCACCATGCACAAGAAAACACCTTTACCTAACGAACACTTTCGTCCACACACGGGCGTACAGCAGGCACACAAACACGCACACAGGCACACACGTATACACGTGTACACGCATACACAGACGCGCAAGAAATTAACTAAGCAACTATAAGTCCCGACTCCTCTCTCGCCTCGAACGATCCTCTAGATAAGTACTTCGATATCCGATCTCCGAAATCTCCCTCCCCCCGTCGCCCCGGTTCACACTATTATCCACCCCCTTGCCTTCGCTCCCGTTTCTTTTTTCTCGAGTTCCTGCTAACTCGCGTGCACAACCCTCCCCCTCCCCTTCGAATTTACGATCTCGATACGTAGTCGTCGTTGTGAATCGATCTCGCGATCGCGGCTTGGACGGGTGTAAAAGGCTGCCGTCGACGACTGGCCGAAATCACGCCACGGTGGGCTTCGGAACGCCCTTTGAACGCTACGAACTTACACCGAAGAGAAATACTATGGCGAACTGAAGAAAGTGTAATTCACCGAGAAAAGTTGATCAAATGGGAAGGCAAATGAAACGGCACGCTTTGTCGCGCAACGCGAAATCGACTGAATTCAGAAGACTTCTTCGCTTCGAGTTGAGTATATACCGAACGAACGGACAGAGAATGAACAGCGGGCGTGCAGACTTTCGTTGTTACATACGCGCCGATTGATGCGCAAGGTGGTTTATCAAGGAAAGTCCGTGCCGCTTTTAGACGTGCACATTCATATTACACATTCGCTGTTCGTTCGTTGCTCGTTCGCTCGGTGTACACTCGCCTTCGCGAAAACTGCGAACGGAAGTTCGCCGAGGGAACATGATTTCGAAAATTACAAGGAAGAAAAGAAACGTCGATACCCGGCCTGTGAGAGCCAAACCGCTGCCGTCAGAGCCTAACAATTTACTAAATTCCCACTTTGCGAAAACGGTCTCAGGACCTGTCGCGGATTCTCCTCCGGAAGTTGAATGAAAGAAGGAAATAATAGCAAAAAGTCGAGCAAATCGTGGAATCGAATATTTTCTTCTTTCGCTATTATCGAATTTACGCCGGCGAAAGCGAATATGGCTGCATGTTCGCGCGTGGCGCAGAATCCGTCCAATCGTCGTTTTCTCTTACAATTTTTTTTTTAATTTTCCCTCCCTTAACTCGGGATATCAGCAGAGAGCAAAAGCGCTTCGACGCGCCTGCTGCGTGTCGGATATGTAGGGTATATTATCGTTGATAGCGCTCGCGTGAGTCTCGCGATATATCTTTGTTTATTTTTTCCTACGGCAATCGATGTGTATTCCGCGGCGTCGTGATAGACAGACGGACCAGACGGACAGACAGGATCCCTCGTCACGTCGGGGGATCGACGTCCGGATATTGAGATTCGCGTGACAATGTGTTCGGCCTTCTCCTCGATTATTGTGTCGCGGGGCGCGCGGATTCCCGCAGTGCAATCCCGATGAGAATGCGCGAGGACGCGCTAGATCGTCCGGTGAATAGCGTGCGATCATCTCGAGATGATCTCGCGTGCGCGTCTCGCGCGGCGGGACGCGCGGAAAGCGAAATAAGATTAGCAATTGACTTGATAAACGGCACAAAGCGGCCGCTGCTCGCTGATTCTTGACTCTCTCTTTCCTTCCTTCCCTCCCTCTCTCTCTCTCTCTCTTTCCCCCTCCCCCCTCTTTCTCGCTTTTCTTTTTTCGGACGATGAGTTACGGTAATCGCGAAATTCGCGAGAGCACTTTCGTATGAAAGCGCATGAAGGGTAGCATCTTTCGCTCTTTGGGATTGCCGCGTAAATAATAAATAGTCGGACCTCACTCTCTCTGTCTCTCTATTTTTCTCTCTTTCTCAGGTACTTATACCTCAAAGAATATTCGTCTCTCGAGGGAATGCAACGAAATACTGCGCGGATTTTCGAAATTCAGGGAGGACGAACGCGAGGGACGCGCCGTACGATCGGGTGAAGCGACTTCTTTACCCGCGCGCGACGCGCGAGCGAAGAATGCGCGTACGCTCGAGTATTCAACGTGGGAATTAGCTCGAATTCACACGAAATTCGGTCGATCGTAAGGCAAAAGCGACACGGGATAGTGACAAGTATAATATCGAGTCAACGCGTTTCCCAGCGAGAAATCATCTGTCGAAAACGACGTCAAATCGACGTCGATTTGCCGTCGATTCGATGTCCATTTCTCGCTGGGTTGTCCCTTTTTTCTCTTCTTCTTCGCAAGCAAACGCGATAACAATCATCGTAATATCTCGAGGGAAATCAATCAATGCCCTGGCAAAAGAGTCGAGCAGCGGAGATTACAACGCGTTCACACACTTCCTCTCCCTCTCTTTCTTCTTTCGTCGCGCTAAATAACTACTTATCTTTCCCGTAATCCACGCCACGATAATAAAGCTTTACGCCTCGCCTCCTCTCTTTCTCTCTTTTTTTCTACATCGCCTTTTAGAAAGTACGTTAGTCGCGTTAATACACACCCGTGATTAACACTCCGGACCTGATAAATTTTACTCCCCGCCTCCTTAGAATTCCGATATCGCGTTAATAATTTTCCTCTCGTCTTTTCCTCCTTCCTCCTTTACAGCCGCTCCGGCGCGTCGCTCGGAGAAAGTGGTGTCGTCTAATAACTCGCGTATTAATAATAAGCTAACATACCGGCGTGTGCTTTCGAGCAACGAGAAGAACGCACACGCCTCGGGAAACACCCGAGTCCGCCGCGGCCGGCTTCCAATAAAAACTCGCAAGCCGCCTTATATATTTCCTTTGCTAAGTAACGAATGGGACTCGCCGTCGGGGCGACGCGATAATCGCAAATATACAAATTGACCTATTATACTCTCTCTCTCTTTCTCTTTTTCTCTTCCTTCCGGCACGCGTGCGCGCGTTCCGCGTGCTGATTCGCGATCGATCACTCGAATTACTTTCAGATATGGTACCGCAGATCATCTCCGATCTCGGCTGCCGGCCTCGAGCAGACATCGTATCGTGTATTTTTATATTCTTACCCGAACATCTATCTAAGATATATATTATACTTTTACACGTAGTATTCTCTCCCCCCCCTCTCCCTTTCCCTCCTTACTAGAAAAAATATTACGATAACGATAGCGACAGTCTCACTCAGGCGCGAAGTACGACGTCTTCGCGCGTCGAAAAGAGAGACGAAAATACGAATGTCCGATCGCGCTCTTGCGACATCGAGTGTCGAAGTCGAAATCCGCGTTTTTCTTCACTTTTCCCTTCTTCTTCTCTTTTTTTTTTGTTTCATTCGGCCTCTGAAAATCTTCCCCTTCCCACATTTTTTTTCTTCCTCTCCTCCCCGCCGCACCCCCTCCTCTCGTCGTCTCAGCTCACTACGTCGCGCGTCGTCGTCGTGTCAGACGGATGTGTAAAACATCGACAAAGATCAACTAAAATACCACAGAAAGCGCGCCTGACGATTACGATTATTAACAGCTATGTTAGAACAGTCCTACTAAATAGTTAGTTACTTAATTAGCCTATGTACTTTCGCAAATTCTTATAAAATCCCCGAAAGAACGTTTCTTCCCGAGCGACGTTCTCTTTTCTTCCCCCCGCTCGGGTAATAAAATTCCGCCGCTAGAACGAGTACGCGCGTTCCGGCCGTGGCTATTATTATTCATTTAATAATTAAGTCCATCGACAAAATCGCATTGAAATAATAGGAAAGCGCGTCGCGCCTCTTCTTTTCAGACTAACGTACTCCTCCCCTCCTCTTTCTCTCACTCTTTCACTCTCTCACGCGGAGACGCCTCCTCGTCCGGAATGTATAAGCTCCCCTCGACCGTTTATCACTGGTCAGTGCGAACGATTCGCCGGGTCCCGCCGATCACCCGGTGCATCGTCGCCGCGGCAAATCCGCATCTCGCGCGTTAGAAAATTGATATGTATTGTTGCGACGGGGATCCGCCGTTCTCGAACGCGTCGCGCGACGAACACCCTCGCGTGTCCTCATTCTTCTTCTCTCTCTCTCTCTCTCTCTCACTCTCTCTCTTGTTCTCTCCCTCACTCTCTCACTCACTTTCTCCAAATCTCTCCCTCTCGCGCCTTCCGCTCTTTCGCTTCTCGTGTCTCGTCCCCGCGATGATCCTTATACTTTCAGAGGTTCGTATTGATCCTGGTTGCCTTATATACTCAGGTATATATGCGTAAGTGTGTGTGTGTGTGTCAGTGTGCATGTAGTATGACAAGATACATATCCTTTAGCCCTTTTGGTGCCGGGCGAGTCCGACGTGATTTGTGTCTCACGACGAGTCGCGAGCAAGAAGCGACAATTTATCCGCTTCTTCGTGTTCTTCGCCGAGTCACACAGGCTCCTGTGATCGCCCGATATCCCTCTTCCTTTCCCCTCTTTCCCTCGCCCGTCCCCCTCCGGAGCACCGGAAAGGCTAATGACTGGTGATTAGGCGCGATCACGATCGTCAGATTATCGCGCGCTCGGTCTTTGACCGTCGTCGGCAACGGACGTCGCTGATCGCGGGCGTTCAGTGCCAAATCGCCCGGCGGTCATCTCGATAGGAATATCGAGGCTGGCCGTGTTCAGAGTTGGTTTTCGCGTGGCTTTGGAACAGCTGTCGCCGGAGAGCCCAGGATCTCGAAGACCGGATCCTCCCGCGAGGACGGAATCGCGAGGGAAAGTCGAACAGCAAGAGGCAGATATCGCGTGCGTGGCGTACGAGCTCGCGTCGGTCGGTCTCTTCCTCTCGTCGTGGTCGAGCATTGTTGTTCGACGACGTGTTTCTCTCTTTCATAGCGAAGGTAATATCCTCGTGAGGTCTCTTGGTAGGTCTTTGGATCGATACATTGACATCTTTGGTGATCTCTCGTTCTCTCTCTCTCTCTCTCTCTCTCTCTCTCTCTCTTTCTCTCTGTTTCTCTCTTCCTTTCTTTCCGTCCGATGAGTTTCGAGCGACGCGCGAAGCTCTCGCTGGTCATGAATGAAGTTTCCGACACGCGTACACGCCGTACGAGATGTTGTGATTCGCCGGAGCGCGTGGTGGATCAATCATGCGCATCGACGACTGCAGAGCGGGCCCCCTTCCTCGGGGGGAAAAGTCGTATGCACTCGATCGTGATCCGAAAGCTCCTCGGAACGCCCGAACTTTGGGAAATCTCGAACAATTCGCTAATTCGTCCCTTAAATTTGTCACATTTCCGAATACGATAGAAAAATCCAAACGTGTATCTCATGTATATCTAATATGTTTTATATATTTAATTTATAAATATAATAAATAATAAATATAATAAAAAATAAATAAATAATACGCGGAAATGTCGCTCTTAACAGCGACTATACGACTCTCTTCCACGAGATCGCCATCCACTGATCGATGACCTCCGCTTCGCCTCTGCGAAAAGGAAGAACAATGCAGATGCACGTTCAATCATACCGTCGCGTTGCGCATGATTGGCACCCGCGATTAGCCGCGTGTTACGCGTGTGTGATGTGTATATATTTATATAATACGTATATAAAAAGGAAATCAAACTGACCCGCTAGAATAACTCCCTAGAGACGGTACAAAATATCTGATTGACGTGTACTCCTCGCCCCCTTTTTGTTTTAACGTCTCGCGCGGTTTATATATATATTTTTTTTCTTCGTATATATATATATATCTATCTGTAGATATATATACATATATATAAATATATATATATATATATTTATATATATATATGTATGTATATATACATACTTTTCCATATTTTATATATTAACTTCTATTATCCTTACACAAATACTATTCTATATATATATATATAATATATATATATATATATAATATGTAATAGCGTACTGCCTACTGATATGTGTTAGTTCATTTGTAAAGCACTTTAAAATTCAATCTAACGATTCGTCGCGCCGATGGATCGTGGATGACGAATCCGCCTCTTAACGGCTAATTACAAAATTAACGGGCTATGAGAACACCGAATAATGTTTGCCGCGCATCCACTTGCCGCAACCCCCCTCCAAAGATCGACGATCGTGTACGCTCGCGCGATCGCGCGGCCACGTTGTCTAAAAAAAGCTTGTCTTTTCTTGCACTTCTCGCTGCCCTTCCCCTCCTCCTCGTCCTACCGCTTCTATCTCTCTTCCGCTCCTTCCCGGATATTTATCTCATTCGTGTACCATCCCCGACGGATTTAAAACTCTTAACGAGTCTTTGGAGTCTCCCTCTTCTTTTTCGTTCTCTCCTCGTTCCCTCTTTATTCTTAACACTGGCGTATCCCATTAACCCTTTGCGCTCGGATGTAATTTATACTTTTTTCCTTCCTTTTCTAGTTGCAAAATACGCGTCGAGGGTACCATCGTATCTTTTGATGAAGAAAACGCGAGAGCCAACGTGCAATCCCGGTGTGCAAAATTCGCGATAAAATCCGTTTTCCTTCCCGATGATCGACGTTGCCTCCGTTTAATCGCATCGTGTGCGGTTCCCTTTTAAACGTCCGAATTACACCGTCGCCGATGTTCCCGCGCGAGGGAAGAGACGTCGGCTTTTTACTCCCGCCGCTCGTGAATTGTAAAACGTGTAAGGCCTCGATTCGATCGTAATTTAAATTATACTTTCGTAAATCACAAATTTGTCGCAGCTGGTTAAAGCCTCATCGTTAAATCCGCAGTGTACGATCGTACAAAGTATGTCGTCCACATTGACATGATATGTGAAGTGACGAGCGGCAGAATGCAAAGGGTTAAGGCGGCCGACTCGAACCGCTCGAGCGACCGTGACGTCTGTTTCTTCGTCTTTTCGCTTCGCCTTCTTCTCTTTCCTTTCGCGCAAAATGTCACGCGCAACATCTCGATGTGTCATCAAAAGCCCCGATATCGTAGGGCGACATAATTTCACACGTGGTTCTCGCTCTCCTCTTTTCGTTTCTCCTCCCCGATCGCTCTTTGTAGAAAAATAAAGAACGTACTGGCGCACGATCTCACGATCGCTTGACGATCGGTGACGACGACGACGACGATGACGGGCGAACGGTGACGACGGATGGATCGATCGGTTCGCCCGCCGGCGGATGAGCATCGCCGTAATACCGGCGATATCGCAGTTCTCTCTGCGTTTTCCTCCTTTGATCGGCGGCTGTTCTTGCTTTCTAACTGATTTTCACTCACGTCAGATGCGAGTTATACATGCCCAGGCATAATGAACGGGGGTGGGGCGGGGGAGAGGATTAGTCGTGAAAGCGGAGGACTCGCCGGCGGAAGCTGCGGTGGGATCGCCGCGATTTTTCTTACAGTTTTGACGAATCCCTTTCCCGTTTCTCGATAAATTCTGCCAGTGGGATTTTAGATCGATATTTCCTAATCATTCAATTTTCAAAGGAAACTGAAAAAGTAAAATATAGCCGTGAGCGATATGTATATGTCAATACTTTTTTTTTACAATTCTATAAAAATATTATAGGCTCCAATATATGTGACATGATTTCTGGCGTAAATTTTTGACGTTCTTCGAATAAACAGGCGCTCAGGAGAGAATACTTTTACGACAGCTCGATCACGTAGCGACAAGGATATTGGTTCCGCGCTTAATCTTTCAGCGCTCGCGCCAGGTACTGCCGTAGGTCCGGCCTCGTGATTGATTCAAATTTAACTACCGGCAAATATCTTCGAAACGCGGAGCGATTAGTGTCCTCCCTTTGCGCGCCACAGACAGAATAAATATCCATACGACCCGAAGATGCGTTCGCATGCATTTGTGATGAGAGAGAATGCCCCGGCGACGGCTATTAAGTGTATGCCGTCGTCTTCACAATAACAGACAGCGCGTAAAGGGAAACCCGGGGCATGTCGAAGGGAAGTATCCGTCGGTTGCGACAACCATTACAGATTTTCGCGAGCTCGTTTCTTCGGCTACATCCCGGTAAACAGGTTCCGGCTCGAAGCCGAGCAGCCTTTGATCCCTGTATCATTATGGGATCTTCAGCGTGTCCTCGTTGCAGCTTTCCTCCGTCGAGGAAGCGGAAAGTGGGCGGGAGGAGAAGGGGGATACGCGACAGAGGAGCGAAATGGAGCATTTTTTTTTGGATTTACAGTTGCATGTAGAGACGCGCCGGTTTCTCTCGTTTTCTCTCTCTCTCTCTCTCTTTCTCTCTGGGAGTTCGAAAAATCGGGACGAGACCTAAGTAACGCGCTACAGCGATTACAGATTGTGACTCGACCAACGGGAAGGCACTTGGGCAAATTACGTGCCGAGTTGGCCGCCGTTTCTAACACGCGGGGCACACACCGTCTTCTTCTCCCTCATCATCACTCACCTCCTTTTGCCGTCGTCCGTTCGCCCTCTCCCGCACGATTATGCCGCGCGGTAAAGCGGAACGGTCGCTCGAGTTCTCTCGCCGCTTTTCTTTAATTTCTCCTCTACAGGCTTATATTTTATGATATGTTCGCGTTCNTATATATATATATATATATATATATATGTATATGTATAAGGTTATATTACTTAACGATCATTCTGGTCGCTCCTCCGTTTCTCCCTGTCGCCATGCACACACTCATGCGCGCGCAGACACAAAACACACACACGCTCTATCTCTTTCTCTCATACGCATACACTCCTTTTGTTGCACTCACGCTTTCATTCTCGCTACACTTTTGCTCGTTCACCCTTACTCTCGCTCCCTTTTCTCATTTCTCTCACTCTCATCTCGTCCTCATTCTCGCCTAGGACTCTAGACTCTCCTTAACAAGATACCATAGTTAAATGTACGCGTGCTCGTTCTCGCGCGACGCGCCGATGATAAAACATAAATACACGCTTCTTAGGGCACCTTTGGTATTAAGCTTGATGTACTCGCCTTCGTAACTCGCTTGTTTCTCTCGCATGTGTATGTGTATGTGTCTGTGTGTGTGTGTGTGTGCGCGCGTGTGTGGAATACGCAATTTCGAAGCCGCTACCGAGGTCTGCATCGCGCAATGTCAATCAATCGCGCATCGAGCGCGTCAGTCAGAGCGAGCTCGAACGCGCGTCTGCTGCGAACTGCGCGTTTGCGCGCGGTGTGTATATAAATTTTCGCGAGAGAGACTCGGGCGAGAGGAATCGTTTTCTCGATCGCGCCTACGAGAGAGAGAGAAAGAGAGAGAGAGAGAGAGAGAGTAATTCGAAAAACTCATCTCTCGTCGGCGCCGCCGAAATGGATTCCTCCGGAAATGCCCGTCCCTGAAACAATGAGCTGCCGCGGAGCGTACAATTTTCATGGTGCATCGCGAATGCATTCCGGGGTGGCAACGCGGCGCTCAGTGAAAACCCGAAAGAATCTCCGCGAATGTCGCGTGTCATTGTATGCGTGTCGTGTGTATGTATCTCTCTCTCTCTCTCTCTCTCTCTTTCTTTCTCTTTCTCTGTGTACGTGTGTGAGTGTGAACAAGTGTCGATACAACGTGCGCGTGTGACTCGAAGAGTGCCTTCCTTCTTTACATATGTATACAAGAAACGAAATCCGCTTCGCTTGCTTCCGCTCTTCCCCATCCTCCTCTTTCTCCCCCCTTGGACCTACACCCTGCTCCGTCCCATGCATCCTGTTGCCCCCCGTTCTCTCTCGCTTCGTCGTCGTCGATTGCGGTCAAGAACTCGGTGAAAATAAATAGATACAGGTAGAGGTACGCGAATCGAGATAAGTTAAGTTCGTTAAAAAATATATATACCTAGGAATATTACGTGATTACATTGGGCCCCCCGCTAGAGTCGCGAACCAACTACGCTTCCGCTCGACGCAACGTCGTAGAATTTACAGAATTTGTCTAGCGCTGCTGCTGCTGCTTGTCCTCCGTCCCTTTCCCTCCGGCGAAAGGACGAACTTCGACTCTCCCTGCTCTTCTCTCTACCATCGACTCTGTATCTCTCTATCTCTTTCTCATTTCGACTTTTCGTGTGTGTTCGTGTGTGTATGTGTCTACTACGTGCTCCCGCTTCCCACGTATCGCCAACCCGATCTTCTCTCTCTCTCTCTCTCTCTCTCTCTCTCTCGGTAAGCCGATGAGCGCTCGACTGCGACTACGAGTCCGGCTTCCTGCGCGGCTCCTTCCCTCGCTTCCGCCGTTTTTCTCTTTTTTCTCCTTCCGGTGGATGTCCTGTCTGACGAGAGCGCGCGCGTCCCGCCGTCTCCTCGGGCCGGCCGATCTCCTCTCTCTCTCTCCGCCTCTTTACATGCCGTTGATGTCGATCTTAAGGTTGGCCGTTTTCTTGTCTCTTTGATCCCTGAAAAAGCGGATGCGATCGATTAGGACGATTCGTGGTGCGACGGAGAGATCTCGTCGTTCGCTCGCGCCCGACACGCGCGAGCAATCGCCCCGGTCGCAGCGAGACGACGATCCCCGCGAGGTCGCGCCGAGTGTTCGCCATTGATACGCTCTCAGGGATTAGAATTAGAAGCTGAATTATTCTTTGCTTGGCTCACCGAGGCTCTCAGCGCTTTGACGACAGGCATTCTTCACGGTAGCTGAGGGAATTTTAATCCGCTTCGCGAAAGAGGTGTCGAGATAAGACGTCTTTTTATCTCCTCAACGGTCTGGTTCAACGATGCTGTGACGTCAGGCATAGTGTCAACCCATAAAGTGGATTGGAATTCCCCCAGTTATATCATTCTTAACGATACACACATACGCGAGAGAGAAGTTTCGCATCATCTTCGTCTGATCACAAACAGATGCAATAGTTATTCGTACGCGCTCGAAAATGAGGAGCACGGTGAACGGGAAAAACATGAATGTCAATTCAAGACTCGTATAGAAAGGATATATTACATAATTTTGCGTGAAGATAAAACTCGCTTACACGAAGAAATTCTGTGTTCCGCTAAAAATATTACATACATTCTCGTTCAAAAATCATTTTCGTGAATAGAGAGGAAAAAACGTCGGGCAGAAAGAACGATATTTTCAAACTAAGAATTATATCAATCCCTGCGATCGATATTGTTTTCCTCTCAATTCGTGAAAATTATTCTCGAACAGCACGCGAGAATATTTTTATCGGAATTATACAACGTTTCTTCGCGAAAACGAATTTTCTCTTCACACAAGTTTGTGCATTCTTGCTTATACGCGAGTCTTGAATTGATACCGATTTCTTTTCCCGTGCGGAGGCTCGAAGGTCCCGAGAAGTCCAAGGTCCAGGGTCGTTTTCAGGTTCAAGGACCCGAACGTGGGGAATAGCCGAGAAGCCGAGGGCTTCGCAACGGATTTCTCAATCCCGCGTTACTCGATCGTTCACACGGGCTCGCGCGCACACGGCCATGTGAAGAAAGAACTCGGCGGTGGCCGAGAGAGCGAGAATGAAAGGACAACCTACATTTGTCTCGTTACCGGATAAAGAGCGTCCGCGTGGAGCTGTCGAGGCGACGGCTTGCCATTGAGTAATTTGCGTACCTCATTAGGACGTGACTGCGCTGAACAGCACTCTTTCGCGAGTTCTGTCCCGAGCTCTCGGTCGACGACGACGAAGAAGGAGAAGTGGTGGTGTACACGCACGGAAGGGCACGAGGGGGAGGGGCGGGGGGGCGTGAGAGGGGTACAGGGAATATGGACGGATAGATTGAATTTCGTTCCGTCTCGGGGAGAGAAGTCCCGCGGGAACAAACAGAGATTTTATGAATAAAACGCAATTTATATAGCGGGGTGGAGATTCTCAGGGCGACGGGAGCGACATCGAGCGCGGGCGCGACGTGCGAATAAGAGAGAGAGAAAGGGCGACGCGGAGGTCTCGAAAAGATACCAGAGAAATCGGCACACCGTCGGAGACGTTCGACGTGTATCGACGTATATCGGAAACAATACATCTCTCGGCGTAATCAAAAGAATATTTTAATATGTATTCCCCCGTCGGGACGACCGTCACCGCGACGCGCGCGTCGAGTCTTGGGAAAAATAAAGAAAAAGAGAGAGAGAGAGAGACGCCGCGCGACGACGGGTCGCGAAGATTCAAATGCTTCGCGATTTACATGGGAAAAAGATTCGGATATTAAAATTCGACGCGAATCCCGCGGATCCCGTAAGGGGGACTCTCGCAAATTGAATATATGTATGCGAACGCCCACATTCGCAAATGCAAAAATCCAAGAGTCCATTAATCCCGGAATTGGAAGATTAAACACAACTCGCGATGGTTCCGACGACTCGGCTCCCCCGGGTTCTTCCTACTTTCCAACAAACCCGTTCATCCACATATACACACACACACGCGCGAGATAAAAAGTTTTCGTTTACTCGACGAAAACGTAAATGCGAAAGATTTCCCGATGTGTGTCTGTGTGTGTACGCGAGGAAATAAAGAAAAGAAAGAGAGAAAGGGGGGGGGAGGGAATATTCATAGAATTACGATCGGGGCGAAAAAGAGCAAGAGTTTTAATTCATCGGACGTCCCAGCAGGTGGACGATGCGGTGCCAGACATCCTCCATAAAACGAGGTGAATTAACGATGACGTGTCCCGCGCCCAGCCCCGAGAGCGGGCCGCGTATCGATCGTTTAATTCGAAAAGGGGGAGGTCGATCCAGCCGCGCGCACGGCTCCGTTTGTGGCGTGACCAATAGTAACTTTTCAGCGTATCACGTATGAATAAACAAGCCGCGGAACAATCGCGGCCGAGCGGAGCGGCTATCGATCCGCCGATTTCAAAGCGGAAGGTCGAGCGCGACCCGCAGCGCGCTTCTTCATCGCGCTCGATATTTTTCCCTCGCTGATGACACACTTTCGGCTGGGTAATTCGACTTTCCAACGTCTCCTCGAGCGGCTCGCCGGATCCGCGAGAGACTTCTAACCTCCTCGGCCTCTCGAAACGACGTAACATTCACGTTGCATTTGTTCAACGAAAGATTTGCAAATCGTTACACCCGTTGAGAAAAGCGCTACCGTTCGAGTAACGTTTATTTGATCCAAGTGAAATGGTTACTCCGATACTCCTTGGCACATATTTACCGAGAGTGTAAATATAATTGACCATATGCGATATGATATTTCCTCGGTCTTATTTTGCTCGTTTTTTTTTCTTTTTCTCCGAATTCGCGGGAATCAGAAAACTCGCGCATTCTCGCGCGTTTCGACTCCCGAACTCCGCTCGGCTTCTCACGCGAGCGCGAGCTCGTTCGGCTGGAAAGTGATGCGAAACTTCTCTCTTTCGACGTGTATACATTGTGGCTTCGACTGTCACGCACGAGTAATATGCTTATCGCTGTCATGAGCCTCGCTGAAATACCACCAGCATATCTCGGCCAAATGAACGACTCCGCCGACTTCGTTTAATGCAGCTTAATTACTTAGCTAATTAATTAGTTCAATCCTTTTAGCGGTCGGATAACCTGCAGGTTGAACTTAGTTCGGCCCTTAAATTACGTAAGTGGGATCGATCCCTTAAATGTCCGACAAGTATTCCTTCATCGGCGGAAATACGGCCTCGGATTAAAAGCGGAACCTCGGAGTCATCGTTTTGTCTGACCTGTTCTCTTCTCTTTTCCGCCTGGCGCGACTTTTCACCACGATCCTCCGGATCGCGCGATACGTTTTGTTTCAAACGATCGGAATTGAATCAAGGACGGAAATCAATTTTGTGAGACGACAAGTAATCTCAACTCCTTATACTTGAATCCGAAACGGAATATTTCTCTTTCATTTTTTTTTTCTTGCAAATACGCAAAGAGGAATCTAATGGACGTAGGAGCGAGAAGCGATTAGATTTCGATCAAATTTCGAGAGAGGTGCACGTGTGCGCAAGCTTGAGTCGTAAAACAATTGCGACAAACGCGAATTATGAATTACGAGCCGGACGCCGCTAAAGGATAATTTACGGCGAGATCGATTTATAATACACACTTTCCACATCCGATTTTGTCCCAAGCGTTATTACAGCCAATTAGTATACTCTGCTACAGAGGATGGTGCATAGTGCATCGATGCATCTCTATGATAGAGTCGTCAAAACAGAAAGAGATACAGCAGAAATCAACATACAAGGTTGAAACAAACGGATCTTACGTACGTGGAAGAGGTGGGATTTACGTAGAACGAGCAGCGGAACTTGAACGGGTCTAGTCAATCAGGTAGGGTCGATCGAGAAGGAATGCGGGAGGTTACACGCTGGGAAAGAGGCGGGACCTGGCACGGTGTAATTTGGCCGCGTTCATTCCTTGGGATTGCAAATATGATCAAACGCGGTCTTGCGCGCTCACTGCGGCGCTCGTTGCGGCCCACAAATCGCGGAGCTCGTTTTCGCGTGTCTCGTTGAACATCAAACCCCGAGCTCGTCGCGAAATTACACCGATTTCAGTCTTTCCCCCTCCGCGGGGTCGTGTGGAAACTCAGGGGAGAGAGAGAGACAGAGAGAGAGAGAGAAAGAGAGAGAGAGAGAGAGAGACAGAGAAAGAGAGAAGATCGCAAAAAAGAGGAATAATAACTCGTCGCAGATCGAACATCGAATATTCCGAAAGCAGAACAACACGCGAATACAGGTGTCAATCGAGCGACAGAGAGAAAAAAGGGGGAGCTGGTGGGGAGGGGGAGGGAGAGAGACGGAAAAACAAAGTCAGAAAGAACGAAAGAGCGAAAGAAAGTTGGGCGGACTCGTGTCGCGCCGGCTTTTCGCGTGGCCGGTTGGTGACGATTGATAACGACGGATAATTGGCGATCGGCACCGTGGCCGAATCCTCGGCGTGGTCCCCGACGGGACAGCCGTCGTCGTCGTCGGTCCTTCGGCCGGCTTTAATTGGCCTTCAAAGCGACGGCTCGTCTGTCGCCTCGAGGCGTGCGCGCGCTGTGCGCTCTCTCGAGGGCGAAACCGCGCGCGCGGATTAGGTGCGGAATAATGAGCGAATTAATTGGATCCAGGATCCGCTGGGCCCGGGCGCGTCTCGGCTGACGCCGACGATGAATGAGGATCCGAATTGGCGCGTAACTCCGGCGAGGACGATTCTCGGCGCCGCGGGCGCGGCTGAACTCGATGCCTCGACGCGCGCGCGCGCGCGCGTGTCAATCAACGATCTATCTTTCTCTTCCTCATCTCGCCGGATATAAGCGGAAGGGGGGAGGCTCGGCTTTCCGCGTCTGTGGCGTCGAGATCTGTGAAACTCGCCGGAATCACACGTTTCGATCACCGGACGAAAACGCGGCGGCTATGCTCCGGCGGAACGTCGATGCCGTCAAGCGGTGCGTGGACTCTTTGTAAGACGAGGCAACGTGTTGTTATGAGAGAAACACGAGTAGATATACCGTGGATCAACAGTTACGCGTGAATCTTAATCCACAGATTTCAACTTGTATTTCGCGAAACCCTTTACGTCGCCAAGTCGGCGCAACAGTTCCTCCGATAACTCGCCGAATGAATCTTCCTCTCGGGGAAATGTCATTAGAAACTCATTGTTCACGTTCTCACGCGCGTCCATCTGTTTTTCATTCGGCGGAATGCAAGGTAATCGTATTTCCGACGGAGCATTGCTAACGTCAACAACGAAGCCCGCGCTGCCAATGAGAGAGAGAAAGAGAGACAGAGAGAGAGAGAGATAGAGATAGATAGAGAGATAGAGAGAGAGAGGAACAATCGAGCGTGGAGTGTCGACGAAAGCACAGAGAGCCCTGCGTTTTCGCCCTCGATCGCATCATCTTCGCAGAGGCGGCTCTACCGTCGAGCGATGAGCACCCAGAGCCTCGAATTTACGTGTGTGTGTATGTGTGTGAGTGTACGCGCGTGTGTGTGTGTGTGTGTGTGTGTGTGTGTGTGTGTGTGTGTGTGTGTGTGTGTGTGCGCAAAGGGTCTCATGCTAGATCACAGTAAACACACTCGTGCCGAGGGCTTACGCATAAGCGAGAGCCCTGGGTGTTCGGAAGGCTTCAAGGACGCAAGCTCCTCGCTTGACCGCAATAAACACATTCGTCTAGGCCGGATCCCCTCTTCGCGCGCGCGCGAAGAGCGTCTCCTCGGTCTTTCTCGGTAATTCTCTCTCGTCGGAGCCATCCGTCGAGGCCGCGAACTGAATTTCCCGAGGAATGCGAGCGGCCCGAGGAGGACCGCGCGGAGCTTGCGAGGACCTCTCGGCCTGCATCTCCCCCTCGCACCTAGAGCCGCCCCCGCATCCTTCGTAGCGGTCTATCGTAGCATAAAGTGGAACCTACTTCGATCCAGAGATTTGTAAAGCCCACCTCGGCCATTTTTGACTTTGCATATTCGATTCGTATCGCTCCCCGGTCGGAGGAGAGGAGAAAGGATCCTTGGAGAGTGGCCATCGCCTGGGCCGCGTAGCGAACGTCTTGGTATTCGACAAAGGCCACTGGCGACCCTCCCTTCGTGTGCATACGAAGCCGGGAGAAACCAGGAAAACTGTGCACAAATAAGAGAAGCGTACAATACGTGCTCTAGTTAGTCGTAAAGACGGTACTTTGGTAAAAGGGGGGCGGGGGTAGTCGGGGCAGGGGTTAAGAGGGGGGTTTGGCTGGGCTCTTGGTTACTGCTTGGTTTGCCATTGATGGTGTGTTGGTGGTATCACGCCGAGGAAGTGCCGACACGGGGTGATCACGCGCAAGGGGACGCGACGCGAAACCAAGATAGAATTCGGATCGTTAACGGCTGCGGTAATTATTTTCTTCCACGGGCACACATACGGGTGTGCGTGGGTGTACGCGCGCGTTCCATACGGGATCGTTTTCGGAAATTTGGCGTTTACAGCGGCGGAGGGCCGAGCGCGCATGCGCGTCGAGAGTTAAGTGATCGTCTTTTGCGGAATTAATTACTTCGCCACCTGGAATTGATCATCTCGCCTTGCAAAATTTCGGAGATACCGTTCGGTCACTTAAGTCCCAGAGAAATGGAAAGCGTACGCTTTGCGCGAGTAACCGTCGCGAAAATCCGTCACTTTTCCAAACGAAGATCGTTCGAGGAACTCGCGAGGAACTGCGGAAGAAGATAATACAAAACTCGACTCTGCGCATGGTGAGTTCTCATTGGTGGAATTTGAAATGAAATCAGGCCCGTCCGAGTCCGCGATCAATTCGGAAACGAAGGGGTTGCATTCAACCGACCGGCTGAATTAATGACCCACATTTCGGTTCCTACACTTCGGAGATGCTCGTCGGGTAAACTCAAGCCGCCGAGCCGTTTGTCAAATTTATCTCATTATGCCGCTCGCTCGGCACCGAAAGACCGAATCCGTCAAGACGGTGCTTGCCGACGTCGAAGTTACGACGTGGCGTCCCGCGAGTTTCCGCGAGATCCGGTCGATCGTCCGCGACATCGACGCCTCCCTCCGTGCGCAACCCCCCCCCCCCC
>NW_014557929.1:53535-105168 GCF_001313825.1 Dinoponera quadriceps | reverse complement strand
CTCCTCGGCACACCGACAGTTAGTAAACGGTACTGGTCGCATGGTATTTGGCGTTTGGTACGGGTACTAGTACAGGTGCGTCCTATATAATGCCTACGATCTACGACGGTGGCAAATGATTAGCGGATGTCGGTGATGTTTAGAGGCGGTGCTGTTAGTACAAAGCTTTTCGGCGCTCAGGCGACGAACTTCCACGACATCCGTCGTCAGCACCGTCGTCGTCACTCCGCCGGACGGAACAACGGGATTTGGGTGCGGACGTTACTTGATGCTTCCCTCTCGTTTGCCCGTTACCCTTTAGCGTCGATTACCGTGGTCATTGACCCGACGGGGCTTATCGAGCCGTCCGTAGCGCGCCGCGTTGAGAATAAACACAAATCAGACCCGTAAATCCGTAGATTCTGCGAGTGCGACCGGCACACACACGCAGACGCGCGTACGCGCAGTTACTGTGTGAACACGCACGTAGCGTGCGTGTGTAAGCAGCCCACAAATCAGTGGACTCACAGATAGCTTTCGATAGCTCATATTTGACGTTACAAGATAATGCGTATTATTTTTTTATTAACGTCGTAGAGTCAATTTGGATGTTTCCTCGACGAAATAGTGAAATTGACGATCACCTCGGTAATTAACCTTAGCTCGCCACATTTCGACCCGGTGTACGGCTGAATGTTTGTCGATTTTCTACACAACAAGGAATTGTGTATTAAAAGAAAGGGATCCGCTGAAATCGTTGTGTTACTTTAACTTGATGAATATTTTAAAAAGTACACAAATATATATGTTAAATTAACGTATTCACCTGTGTTAAAATAACACAAAAATTTCAGCAGACTCTTCTTAACGTAAAATCTTTCACTGCGTAGTTCTCACACTGGCATACTAATTTCTTTTCTTGAAGTATAATAAGCGTCCGCTGCAACGAACGAACATTACATTTTCGTAAATTCGCGTTCGCAAATCATTTGAGAACTTTTCCCCCGGAAACACTATTTTTCTCGTAACAATGAGAGTTTAGTTGAAACGCAAATCATTTTCTTAGCATGATATCGTAAATATCTTATTCGGACTCGGCATTTCTGATTCTCATATTGCTACAAGTTTCAAGGTATTAATTAGAACGGAAATGACAGGGCGACGAAGTCGAGCGGTCTCGCCGGATGTTTGAGGCGAATTAAAGACTCGAAAATAAGTATGGCTAGCTAGGGTTAAACCTGGCTGATCAGGTCAGATCGGGGATTCCGAAATATGCTAATGATATATCTCGCAAGAGGGCACTCAATTCTCAAACTCGGTTACTTCCCGTCGCGGATCGTTAATCGTTTGACTTGCTAAAGTTTCAAATAATCCGCGCATTTGTAAGCTCCTCCTCCCCGTCGAACCTTGAAATTAAAAGTTCAAATGGAAAACAGAATGCAGCAAAATCGCACGTTCCCGAGCGCAACTTTTGCAACTTTTTCGTTACGATATAACGCGCGATTCCGCATAATATCAACAAGTAGAATTTTTACTGTCTTTACAACACACTGTTACGTGTGAAACAGAAAGAGAGAGAGAGAGAGAGAGAGCTTATTCCCGTCTGGAGGAAGTTCCTCGTGGTAAAATCCCCTCGTTTGTTTTCCCTTATTTTTCTTCCTTCCGCTTCGACAAACGTATCCTCGTTTAGACCTACCAACGCGTAATAATTACCCGTGCAAGAACAATGGTCGAATTACGCGCGACAGGCGCAATGTACTCACGTTGTCGTCGGCGACGACGAAATTCCGTCGGATACTCCTCCCGTGAGCTACCGAAAATTGCAGAATGCGCGGCGCGCGCCTCTCGCACGTGCAAACGCGTGTAATTAACTCAGGCACCCACTTGCGAATTCATACTGCAGAACTCCGGGGTTTGCGGGATAATGAGATTTCGCGGGCTAATTATACGAGGGGGGTGGAAGGGTTTCTCTATTGGCGACGAAACTTGTTAGACAGTCGCTCACAGACTCCCGTCGTCAACGCTGAGACTCGAAAGAGTGAAGCGCGCGCGCTCCTGCTGTTTGCACACCGCGTTGTCGACCACGCAGCAACGATTCTTACGTGGACGGCGAATCCACCGTCTCCACGATCGATTCGATCGTGTTGATCAAGAAACGGAGAGTCGACGGGGAAGACTGCGTATTTCAAACCGAGATATTACTGTCGGATTAATTCGAAATTCACGACAATTTAGCGGGTTCATCTCAGCTAAATATGTATTAGTGTGCGAAATGTAGTCTTTCGGAGGGGGCCGTGGAGAATTTGAACATCGATTGTAATCGATATCGAAGCGCAGTTTGAGGTATTCTTCACGCGAGTGACGCATCGACGACGCTGCTGAAGAGCTTGACAAAAATTCCGATGCGACGGCCGATGATGTTAAATTCGGAAAGAGAAAAAGCTGCCAAGTCGCGTCTCTAATTGAATGAAACTTCACCGGAATACTTTTCGTCGAGCCCGAAGCGCGCGAGAAAGGCCGCGTCTCGTTTGAAATTCGCCTCTCGCGGCGCTCATTCCGCTAAAAATTAATGCCATTTTCATTTCGCATTCGCCCGGCCCAATTGCGTTAGCAATCGGCCCCGAAAACCTCGTCGATTTTTCATTGCCTCGTCGATGCCCGCGGCCGGCCGAGTTTCGGGGGTGCTTTCGAACCCGCAATGTGAGGTGAATGCGCGAGGGAAACGCTCGGAGCTCGCTTCAAACCCCGAATAATTAGTCTGATGGCCATAGTAGTCGACACCAGAAACGCCGAAGCGACCACCGCCGACGTTCAATCGCGCAACCAGAAGTACCCCGACAGCGGCGCGCGTGCACAATTCCGCGGAGTAGTTTCCCCAAATTAATTCACTCGGCTCTCTCTCTCTCTCTCTCCCCATCCCCCTTCCCTCCACCCTCTCTTTCTCTCTCTCTCACTCCTTCTCTTTCCCCCTTACTCTCTCTCCCTCTTCTCGAGCGCGCCGGAGAAATGATTACGCGAACTCTATGATCGAGACTCGCATCATTAATCGCCACGTTAACGAACGACTCTCTCCCGCCGGATTGATTTCCTCCCTCGCGCCGATATTTCCTTTCCCTCTTTTTTTTTCCCCCCTCTTTTGTAACGCCCTCACGTGCCTCGCGAATCCGCGCGAGCGAGCGCGCACGCATGCACGCACGTAGGCGGCGGGTAGAGGCAGTAAAACCGATCGAGCACGGGCGTTTGATATCGAAAAGAGTCCGCAATTCCCGGCAATGATTCACGAGGCGGCGTCCGAGGCGTAACCCGAAGCGCGCTCGAAGATCGTGGGAAGGTTCCGCATGGCGGGGCACGTGAAAATAATTTATTACGCGGACGCGACCGTAATGCACCGACGCCGGATAACATATTTCAACTCCGTCGTTTGTCGGACGACTCGCCCGCTCGCAATTAGCGGTCTCGTCGCTGCATGCGCGATGCCGATTTCGAGTTTCGCATTCCCTCTGATCCGCTGCCGGCGATACGCCCCGTGTGTGTGTGTGTGTGCCGATCGCTAGACGACGCGAATGATACAATAATTAGCAGCGCGACGCTGACGAGCGGGATACGTCGGCACGTGACGCGGAAACCGAGGAGAGAGCGCACGCTCGCTCGTGATCTCGAACTTCGCAGCTCTTTGCCAGACGTAGGAATCCTTGGACGGTCGTGAATCGCGATCCTTGAGCCGGAATCGTTACGTAACGGCGCGTGCCGCGAGCGTACACATCTGTGTAAGAGATAGATGAGTGGACTGCTAACTCCTTCGTTGTTTACGAACAGAAAAGTGAACGCCGAAAGCTATGCACCGCGAATGTAAACGTAGACTTCCGAGACGCGCGGTCAAGAAGAGGACAGCAAAAGGCAGAGTCGAAATTTTGCCCCTGTGTCAAATCTTTGGGGTAATTCTGTCTGTAGGAACGGAGATCTCGTTACGTGCGTCCGTAAAGTTGAGGAACGATTAACCATTGCGGAAGCCGAGATTCGTAATTAAACACGACGCTTTCACTCCCCAAGGTTAATGTCCTGTTTTTAATTTCCGTTTTTAATTTTTTCTAAACCATAATTGGGACTTTAGTGAGAAACTGTGATATCGAGGATTAACGTAGAGTTGTACGAAAGTTTCCGAATTATTGGGGATTTTGTTTTGAAAATACAGCCACAGGGGATTTACAATTCATAGTACCCGCGGTATATGTGCATGTGCACATATTTGAATATTTATATATCACTTTCTATTATTTATGCATCTCTGTTTACTCAACTGATATATAAATAAAGCATTAATAAGAGAAATCAAGAGAATAATATCCCCGTGCATGTGATTTCGAAATTAACATTTATTACTTAGATAGCTAAATGAAGTTAGAGGAAAGTGCGTTTGTTCAGTAAATAACAAGCTTATGCGGGGCCCTCTTAGTATTGCTGTTGAAAATTTAACGAGTGCTCTGCCGAAATATTTTGAACCGTAAGTGCTTTCCAATCGCAACATATGCAAACGATCTGGTGACATACACTTTTTATTTAAATGTTTTGCAATACGTGCGCCGAAGGGGGTATAAATATTCAAGACCGAAACTCGTTCGCGACCATAATAATTGCAAATATTTCTCAGTCATCGCGTGAAAAATTTCTCGCGAAAAACAGTAATGCTTTGACTTTCATTTGCCTTTGTTGTTTTCTCCCTGACTGTGTGTTATGCCATGCGTGGAGAAGGAGATACGTGTATCTGATTGATCTCGAATGTACGTAAGCGCCGATGCCCACATGCGTCCGTAGACACATATATATGACATTCAACCACCGTGACTGTCATACTTACACGTTACGTGGACGCGTTACGTCACTTCAGTACATATGTTTTTGAAATCATGTATTTCACACGAGCATATACGTTTTTGAAGTCATACATTTCACACGAGAGTTAGCAGTTCTAGCTCTCATACGGATGCCTGCATTGAGAAAGAAAGCGGTTGGATCGACAAAATCGACGGTCACTCTCGTTCAAAGTGAAATATCGTGCCTGCTGAACAAATCACACATCGATATAAAATTACGTTGCGTTTGATACACTCACTGATCAAGTCGCAATCGTCGAAGCACGATTGATGACTCATCACAGCAACTTGTATAACCTGTCCAGTGGACCAGATATTGTGCTCGAACAAATCCTATTCATTTAAGCAAAATTTCATCGATTCCACCATTTTTTTTTTTTTCACAATGGTAAGCCCGCAACGGCAACAACGTTCCTGCGGCAGCCGCGGAATTTCGATCTCCGGCTTTTGATTCGAGCGATTTTCTCGCGATTTCAGATCGACGTAATTGGGACTGTGCGTTCCGCGATGCAAAAATCGCGATGACGCAAATCGCCGAGAAATCCGTAGACGTGCGTCCGCAGACGCAGCGACTCGAGTGTCCGCGCGGTCGAAGGTTCAAGGATCGAGGGGATCTTTGGACTTTCCGCCACATAATGGGAAACTCAAGGCATCTGAATGTTCCAGATCGCCCACAGCTCGATCCACAAACGGAAGCCGTCCGTCTCCGATGCTGCTGCTTCTTCCCCCGCGCCAATGCTTCTCGAACGTATCCGCCACCACGTGGCGCGTACGACAAGACCCACGTGTATCGGTACCCGTATCGCAATTCGCACGTACCGCCTGCATGCAGGCGTGCACGTGCGCTCGGCCTATCAAAGCAGCCTTCGTCATTGTCATTGCTGCCGTTATCGTTACGTCTGGCTCGTATCTGTCTTTCCGTTGAAATGATCGTCAATCCTTCGACGAACGCGCGATTTTTCCTTAAACGTACTAGAAAATTTCAATATCTCGTACACATCAAGGCTACATTACTGTATACGTGATTGAAGGTCTCATTAGAGATGTTAACAGCGTACGAATGGTCGGAAAAGCCGTCTGCTTTTCTCTCGTTATTACAGAAATGCGAAAACTATATTACAATAATTCCGATTCCTTTTTCCTCCTCTTCTTCTCGATAAAGGCGCAATTTTATGAAGTAACATCAAGTTTCTCCACATCATTTCTGTGAGAATTAACGCGAACAAATGGTGATATTTCGTGAAATTACGCATTTCTTGAGAAGAAAGAAAAGACGCGGAGAGATGAAGTCGTGAAATCTCCGAAAGTAGTGAGCGAGCAAAAGGAGACTCGTACTCTCGTACTCGCGTACGCTATTTCCGCTAATTAACCCGAGTCGAAATTTTAAATTCTACATTAAGTCGTCAAGTGGAGAGAATGGAAATAAGTTTCCAATTGTGGCCGAGGTCGGCATTTTAAACTCTACGTTAAGTCTCCTTCTTGGAGAAAACAGAAATAAGTTCTCACTTGTAGCACCAAAGGAGCACAATTTAAAAGACCTTTGAACACTTAAAATAGAACTGAATTACGCTTAAGGCGGGCGTAAAATTTCAACTCGGGAGGGTCCTGCTTGCACCCTCGCCATATGGGTTTGCAACCGGACTGACTGCTGTCAGCTGTCCTTAAAATCTCGATAACCACGCGCGTATATATGGGCGTGCTCGCACAATATATACACACATGAAAAATACAGCCGGAGTCGATAAATAAGACGCGCATCGTATTAAAATTCGATCGGCCGGCTCACGACCGGCCAACCGGCGGGTGTTGAATTTTTCGCGAGGTGCTGCGAGATGTCTGACCTGCTGAAGATGTCCTTTAGCTCATGCTCGGACACGAACTGGCCCAGGTTCGCCACGAAGAGGGTGGAGCACTGCGCGTTGCCGGCTATGTTCGGCTGCGACGAGGGCGACCCGACCGGTGACGCCAGTGCCGGCGACGGTAGAAAATGAGGCAGCGACGCGTGTATCGACGTCAGCGTCGTAGGATGCGGCAGGGACATAGGCGCCTGGAAAAATATAAATATACTCCCATCATCACTCGATTCGCTCCATCGGTCGGTGTCGGCCGTGAGTCGGTCTATCTGCGAGTAAGATAGACCGACGCGTTTGCGTCACGATCCTACCCCCGCGAGACCCTGCTGCCGTCGATTCGATAAAAAATCCTGCCTTTTCCGCTAATAACGCTAAACCCTCGGAATTTCCGCGGGCGAAACCAGCGCGAACACCGACGAGACAGCCGCTTTCATATTAAGTCGGCCGATTTTTCACACATATTATTGTTGTTATTATTATTATATATTATTTGAAGGGCGAGACGACAACTGAAGGCTAGTCATAATTGGCCCCGGAAAAGGTAGATGAATAGTCGAAAATTAGTTAATTAAGATGCGTAGGAATAATTTCACGCGAAACGAGAGAAAAGTGGCAGTATTTTCCTTAGAAGCGATTGTGAAAATACCGCCGCTCGAAATCGCAAGAGCGAATGTTTCGCTGAAGCTTGCAAGTAGATTCTGACCTCCTACGAGGGAATTTTTCAATCGATTCGAGTGAATTTGTGTCCGTGAAATGAAGGAATATATCAAATTCACTCTCCAGTTTCGAGTGAAAATATTCATTCGACGATCCAAAGTGAAGAATTCACTCTACAAAACTGCAAAAGTCACTCGAATCGACGTGACTCGTCTGTCGTTCCATCCCGAGTCGGAATTCTAAATTCTGCGTTGGATCTTCAAGTGGAGAAAACAGGCATATGTTCCCACTTGTAGCATCAAAGGACACACAATAAGTGCTCCTTTAATGCTACACAGGAAATTAAGTCCTCGAGTGGAGAAAACGGCAATAACTTCCCCACTTGTAGCGCCAAAGGAGCACGACAGAGGACCTTTGGACGCTTAATCTAAAATTAAATTAGACTCAAGCCAGGATTAAAATTCCGACCCGGGATTTTTCGAGTGAAATTCACTGTTTCCGCGCGAAATCGAAGAGTAAGCCCGATACACGGTCAACGACAGAAAGATTGCAGCGCGTTTTTCGCGATAAATCTCGCAGCGCGTTCAATAAGAGAATTAACGTCTCGTTATTCTCAGACTCATACATTTTTCCACCAGATATCGGAAGCTTTCTGAAGTTCATCGAAGTGAAAACGTTGCAATCTTTCTACCATTGGCCATACCCCGCCGTCTCACTGGGACAAATTGAACCTAATCGACTGAAATATTCTATCGCACATATGAGAAATCCGTTCCACGTTTTGAATGGAACATCCATCCCTTGCGATCCCGAGCGGCTGTATCTTCCCTACCGTTTCGAGTGAGTCCTCGCTCGTTCCGAGGGTGATTTCACTCCGGGAAATTCGGGGGAAACAGCGCGATTTCGTGCCGTTTCGTGTATTACCAACGCGCCGAGATGCGCCGAACGATGACCGAAAGGGACGTCGTTCGATCCGGGAGGGACGTTCCGTCGAATTCGCAGAGGTCCTTGAGACTCTCTTTCTCTCGGTTATTCGCGATCAGGTCCGCGATTTTTATCGCAGCGAGAAGTCATCGACTTTTCCTCGAGGCGAAACGAACAACGAAGTCGACTCCTCGATTCTTCATTCGCCTCGACGTTTCTGCGTTGAAACGCAGGGCGCTGCGCTTCCTTTAGACGATGACTTTGAGCGACGAGTCGCCGCGAGTCCCGCGGATTCGCGATCTCGTTTAATCTCGTTTAGTACGAGAAATAACCCGGCGGTATCCCACTCTAATGTCCTCGAGACGACTCGCACGTTGCGTACCGCACTAATCGCATTCCTAAAACCGTTCCTTTCACGTGCTCGCGTTCGCGCGCTTCTCACAATGCGTTTTATTAATAGACTCGAAGTAGAGTGCTTAATTGCGGCTGACTAGTTACCGCGGTGGTTTGCATAACGCGTTTACGAGAAAACGCGACGGATTTCTCGCGCGAAGACAGAAGATGGTGTGCATTACGCGGGCGAATGTGCAATGTTATCGAACGCAAGGAACTGCGAGTTTATTTGTGCATCGAGTATCCATTAACTCGTCAAAGCGGCGATGACAGGTCTCGATGAGTCCACTCGCCGAGTCACTCGAGAACGCGTTTAATCGACTCGGACCGAGTAGGATATCCGACTTAATAAGCTCCGACGTTATTGCCACCGGTTCTCCTCGGCTCGTTATCCCTCGAGTGAATATCTCGGAGGTACCGCCGCTGCAAGCTCCCTCTTTCACTTCCGTTAAAGGAACGGTGAGAGAGATGCGTACGGAGAAAAAGGAGATAACAGTCCCGGCCCGAGAGCCTTCGATTTATCAAACGCTAGATGCAACGGATTTCCCATCTCTCTCTCTCTCTCTCTCTCTGTTGCTCTCGTTCTCCTCGGTCTCCCCGTTCTTTCGCCGTCTCAGGCCGCGGATAAATTCGAAGAATATCGGGAATCCTCTCGATTTTAGTAATAGGGATGATTTGTGCTCGAGATTTCGCGCGAACCGCAAAATTGGCTTACCACGAAAGACAGAGAGAGAAAAAGAGTGAGTGAGTGAGTGAATGAGAGGGAGAAGCCTCGCGCAGAGCGGTTCTTTCGAATTTTCCTCTCGCTCGACCGACATTCCCGGTCGAAATAACGACACACATACCCGAATATCGAGAGACTCGCCCCTTCAGGACCCGCGATTTATCTGTTACACGCGAGAACCGGGGGCGCACTCTTTAGCGCTGCGAGTTATTCCCGCGGAGATTTATAGGCGCCGGGCGCGGTATCAAAAAGCGAGAAGCTCATGGAATCGTGAGTATTGAACGTTCTGATAGTCGGGCGATAAAAATTCCGCTGTTAAATAATATATCAAGGTAAACATTGGTGCCCGAGCATACTCGACGGTTTTAGAAACCGCCGCGCCGAGACGAACGAAAACCAATATTGCGAGATATCTGAGAAATTCACTTGCTCCGGTATGAAAAAAAGAAAACCGCGCGTCTGCAGGTGTAAAAATAAGGATGGGCTAAAATTAAGGCAGTTACTTGTGGTAACTGAGAATAATTAGTATTACTTGAAATAATGACAGTGATTATGAGTTGTGAGCAACTATAACGGTAACTTATAATAATAAAATAATCCGCGTCGTGAAGAAAATTAAAATAGATCCGAGGAAATAAGATTATGTGACGTATAAAAGATTGCATTATTATATTCTTAGTATCATCGAAAGAGAAAAATCAGCTCCCACGGCTGCAAACCGTCTACATAATACAACTGAAATTTAGCCAACAGGCCAAGTTTTCGGCAGTGGCAGCCGATTCCTCATTTTTCTTTCCGTGTACGTACCCGGCGATTTAAATTCGCGAAAATCCCGAGGAATCAATCTGAGAAGGAGAAAAAATTCCCCGTGTCCGGAATATCGCGGAGATCCGATAATAGCCCGAACATGAAAATGCATTCGCAGAAGCGTTTCTTATCGCGATTCCTCGCGGCTTTGCACTCGCGATTACTCACGGGCCGCCGGTGTGACGTGCGGCGGAATAATATTGACCCGCTATCAAACGGCGTAAAAGACATCGCATAGTATCACGTGCAACGCGCACACGATCGATAAGGATGCAGATTGTATCGGCGCTCGCGTTCGTGACCATACCGCCGCCTATTTATCCTCATAGAAATCGGTAGCAAGGTGTTCGCGACCAAGTTATGGCCCTGCTGCATAATGCGTGACGGGTACCCGTGTGAACCTGGCACAAGCCTATGCGATATTAAAAATCAATAGGACCGAGCGAATCGGTACCCGTTCGTACCACCGATACTTTAAAGGGGTCGAAGGAGTACACTCGCGGCCAGAAACTTTTCCCGATTCTTCGAGGCTTCGGTAGTTTACCGGCCTTACCTCTCGTATTCATCGATAAGTCAGACACGCCCTGCCGCCTCCTTTAATCTCGCCAAAATTTCTCCACGAGACTCGCCGTCCTTCGAAGTATTTTCACGTTCGTCTTATCGAATGTGTGGAAACAACGCGGATAAACAATGAATTATAATTGCAATCTTGAGACGCGAAAACACGAGATGAAACTTTGAAGTAAACAACCAACCATTCCTTTGCTCGTCGTCTCTTCGTGTATGAAAAAAAAAATGAAGAAGAGAGAGAGAGAGAAAGGAACATATATATATATATATATATATCTCTCTCTCTCTCTCGGTACAATTCTTCACGCGGTTTCTCTAGATTACCGTAACTAATTATCTAATGCGCGGCTTATCGGTGTGTTATTTATGAACGCGTCTCGCTCTACATCCGTCTTCATTAATAACGACGAGGTAACTGTCTTTTAACGCCGACCATAGATATCGTCAGCGCAGTAACATCCACGAAAAAGTTTTAAACGTTCCTCTCCCACGGCTCCGGCGCGAAAATAAAATAGCGGACCGGAGCGGCCAGACTGCTGGATGTCGTGCGGCCGGAAAAAAAGAAAAAGTAAAAGCCGTGGTTTTTTATTAACGTCGGTCTCTCCGGCGGTCGCCGTAATTAATCCATGTCGCGACAAACTTCGGAAGCGTCGCAATAGTTTCGAAACCCCGGCGATTCGAAGCTCGCGTGACACGAGCCCGCACGACCAAGCGCACACCAGCTTCTGCGAGGAGGACTGCGCGGAGTCGCGCTATCGATTTATGAAGGATCGATAGAGCGTAATATTCGGATTTTTATTTCAACGCGTGACATTCGGCTTCGAATCGCAGCCAATTTTCGCGCGCGATCAGACAGCGTGAGGCAGACAATGGGAAGCTTAGTCTTCATTTAATAGTGCGCGAATTCGCTCGAAAATTGTTCTGAAAATTTCACTCGGTTCTGAAAATGGAGAATAGACGTAGAAAAATGTGAAAGTTGAAAACGGAACAGACGGTTCTACCGTGTGTGGAAAAACTCGAGCTCTACGTTACATCTAATTAAAGATATTATTAGAAAATCCAATTGGGAACAAAAATAAAATATAAATAAAACAAAGCGAAATACCGAAAGATCTAATTAGTAATAAAATAGGATAATAATAGCAAAATTGGAATGGAAAAGTTACACATACTTCTAAGTACGCGAAATCGATAACACACGTAAATTACGAGACGCTTCTGTGATTAAAGTGAAATGAAACAACATTTCTCTAAATTATCAAAGATATCCAAATTATCCAGAACAATTTTAAATAAAGACCTGAAATTTCAGACCTTTTTCTCAATTACCGATTCTCTAAATATCAGCTGGAAATCAACGAGGAACTCGAGAGACTGATCGATCTGAGGATACGCGCGCACCCGCGAGATCGACGGATCCTCCCCTCCTCGGCGAGACTTCCGCGGAGGGAGAAGCCGCGGGGAATCCGTCGGAGAGCGAGCGGAGCCAGATAAAGAGAAAAAAGAAAAGAGACTCGAGGCTGACTGCGATTAGGTCCGAGGATCTTGACGAGAACCGAAGGAGCCGAGGAGCCAAGTCGAGGGCCTCGTCGAGGGTGTTTCGTCGTCGTCGGGCTCCTTGGGTCCTCGCGGACGCTCCCGCGTGATTCTACCGGCAATAATCGAGTATGAGTAAACGATCATGTGTATCACTAACGTGCATCGGGGCGCTCGTCGGCGGCTCCAGAGCTTTGTCTGCAGATAGTCAAAGATAGGAACGTACGGGGACCTGAGGATGTAACGCCGGATGCACCAGCGTCGCATGTTGCAGCGTGCCCGGTAATTCGCCGGCCGTGGAGTACGCCAACGGATGATGCCACAACTCAGGACCACCGGGGAAGAAGGGGCTCCCTAGGTCTGCAATAGAGCACAGGATTAGATAGAGTAGTCGGCGTGCTCCCCCCACCCCCGTAATAATTAAACACGCTCGCGCTCGCGTCGGGATGTCTACCGCGCGGGAACCGTCGGGAAAGCCGCCGTTGGAGTTTTTTTCACACTACAAAACGTACCACCGCGTGCGAGCACGCGGACGAATGTACCAACCGGGCGATTCCTCTTTCTCATTGACGGGTATTAATTTCGCAAGGAGATTGAAAAGAGAGTCACGCGTCGCTTTGTAAACCCGCGAAGAAGAGACTTTGGAATTTCAGCAAAATTGACCGTTCATTTCTACTCTTTCTCTGGCCCGATGAGAGAAGAATCGAACAACCGCGGATATCGCCGCGGAAATCTCGGGAAACCTCGCTCGGTAGACATCCGGCTTAGCGTGCGCAAGCGATTTGTTCTATTCTCTCGTTCGGGCGACTTTTGCGCAAAACGCCTCGCCGTGTATTCACGCAGCGAAACACGCCGCAGCGTTCTTTTCTCCCCGCAATCCGGCTCGATGATACGCTCTCGAGCAATCTCGGTGTGTGGTGTTTGGTTTTTTGTCCTTCTCCACAAAGAGATATCTGCGCGGACGTGCGCCGCCTTTTTACACAAAAGCCGCCCGATCGCATTTTCCGTAATAAGATAAGACTAATGATTATTCATTATTAATAGGCCGCGCCGAGAGAGCCGTGTTATTCATGGTCGCTAGACATGTCGCTCGAGTGTCGTCGTATGGGACGAGTGTCTAGTTCGAGGTGAAACGCGCTTTCCGGTGGCCGCCGGAAAGGTCGCGTCGATCCGTCGCGTTTCCGGCGCAATCGGCGTCGCTGCCGGCTTGCCTTTCGCGTAGGCGCGCGTGTTGTAACGCGAAGCGGAAGTCGACGGGGAATCATTCCGATCGAGATCAGGGCACATATATGTATGGTTATATATATATATATATATATATGTATATATACTTATGTATATATACCATATACACCTCCTCCGCCGTAAAAAGCAAAGCGTAATTAGGCGGCGCGTAATTAGAGCGGCAAACGCTTGCGCGTGCTCGAGAAAGAAGGGGCGGTGAGGGAGAAGGAAGAGGAGGACGAGGAGTGGGAGGGAGGAGAGGCAGTAGCGCGAACGCACGGTCGATATTTCCCTCGGAGCGAGTCCGGCGCGATTACGCGATCGATAGCGTCCGATTTACGAGGCGACCCCGAATGTGCGAGGGAGGTTACGGAGACGCACGGAAGACGGAAACGGTTAATTGCGGTACTTGGGGATTTTCTCGAATTAAAAGGAAGCGAGCTCCGCACGGCGAGATCTCTCGCGGCGAATCGCACGAGGGATCATCGTGATTTACGTAACACGTGACGCGGCTCGCGAGTCGCGATAAATAGCAATGGTTACGAGGCAGCCTCGTACGTATTAACGTGATGTCGCGAGTTGGAGGACGCGACACGCGTGTATCACATCGATATCACACGGAAAGATATAGTCTTGAATCGGGAATAAATATTCTCGGCGTGCGGGCGAGAATATTATAATCTCCTTAGAAAATGCTTAGTCCTGAACTGAATTCGATTAATACTCGCATCGATACGAGTTCCATCCAATCGAGACTGGAAATCTTCCAACAAGATTACAATATTCTTGTTAGAATATCAATTCTAGACTTGGGACTCATTTTTATTTCCTCTTATTGCAGTCGCAAAAACACACTTTCCTGCCGCGCTTCTTTCAATCTTCTAGTTCGCCGCGGAGAAGGATACTGCGATGTTAAATTAACAGTTGTTTCGACGAGTCGCGAATGTATTCCGACAAGCTTCGAGCGCGAAACGGACAACGAAATCTCCGTTTTTACTCGGTCCTGCGCTCGTGAAAATCAAGAATCCCCGCCGAAAGACGTGGAATCGAAGATCGGTCGATTGCAATGTGCGAGAAGATCGAGCTTAACGATACGTTCTTTCGTTACCCTCCCCTGGTATGGATCTGTCTCATCCTCGAGGTCGCTCGAATTCGATCTATTAATTCGTTCAAACAGATCCGCCTATGAGTGACGAACGACGTACTTGTTGCTCCAAGTCGCGAGCGTGCCGCTTCGGCGAGCACCGCGAGAAAGAGAAAGAGATAGATAGATAGACAGATAGAGAGAGAGAGAGAGAGACGCGGATTATTCGCGGCCGGAAGGAATAATGGCACGGTGCTGCATAGTACGCCAGGATAATCGCCGACGGCACGGCAGGAGGGAAAAAATGGTCTTCTCGGAAGAGCCCGGCGAAGTCGCGCGGGGAGGTGAGCCGTGATTAGGCGTTTGAGCCAGTGACAACGTTAAAACGAGCGTCGTCCTGCGAGCGATTCTCGGCGTCCCTCGTTATGCAACGTCTCGCGAATGTTTACGTCGGCTCGTCGAAAGACCCGCCGAAAGATTTCAGCGCGAGTAGATTTCTGCGTACTCGCGTAATTCTAATTTCCTAGAGCGGTCTCTTATTACCGGCTTGATGGCGCGGCTTAACTGCGCTTTTCCGCCGCAGAGATCCGAACGGCAGGCGGGGGCGACGGGCTCGAGTCCTTGGATAATGTCCTTTCCGGCCGCCCACCCGCGCTCGTTACTTTTCCGTCGTCGCGCTGTTGCATACGTTGAAGTCGCGCGCGAAGAAACACGAGCCGAAATATCGGCCTTTAAGAGCTCAGACACGGAATGAAGGGAGAATAAGGAGCGGGAGATTCAATTAGGGGGAGGAAGTGAAATTTCGACGGGATAATAAAGGAATAAAGGACTTTGGATTAGAAATGCTTTGTGAAGAGAAATCTACTGAAAATTTCGCGATTTCACCGCCTGCAATGAATTTTTGGCGTTTTCAGTTACATGAGAAGGATCCATCGTACGCGCCCACATTGAGCCCCGAAGTGAAATAAATAATAATAATAATAAAAATTGTGCGAGGAATTTCTGCCGACCCCGCTGACGACTGCAATCCTGGCTACGGCCGTGCTTACAAGCGGTCCAAATAGGCGCGAAGTATTCTCGAGAGCGTCAAAGTAACGTCAAGATTTCGGAAACGCGTTTCGTGCTCGATCGGGAAAACTCGCGCCAACGTTGCGCCTTTTCCCACTGATTCGTCACGAACGTGGGCGCGATTTCCGCCGACGAACGCACGCATCGCCATCCGGGACGACCGCGGAACAAGAGGCTCTTTTATAAGACTCGCCCTCGCGGTGTGAAACGCATCGGAGATCCGGCGCGCGTCATCGCGATCGATCATGCGACCAATCGTCTTCGATCTGTCCCGGTCGAGCCGCGATGACGACGTCGTCGCGGCGATGACACGCGAGGACTCGGTGCGGAATTGAAACGCATCGATCCAACGCCCAGTTATCGCAGCCCTCGTGAGCACGCGCGAGATTCAGCGATTTCGATGATTGCCGGACTGAAGCCAAGTCGTCGGCAGTAATTTGCGAGATGCGCCGGTTTTCAAAACTGAATATTAACACCGCTTTCTTGATGCAGTTTGGAACCCAGCCGATGCTCCAATGAGAGAATCTATTTCTCTTTTTCGAAAAAACGGAGCTTTCTCATCGGACCGTCGTTTGCGTTCTGAACTGTGTCGAAAAAAAAAAGTATTTAAACCGCTTTTAAAACCAGTGCCATTCGACGACTTGGCAGTTATACTATTCTTTTTTTTTGGTCGCGTATCTCTCTGCGATTTAAGCTTTTAAATGTAACTTTTTGTTTTAATCATACGCAGTAAAAATAACTTTGTGTTAGAAACGGTCCTCTGAAACGAGGCGAATGTGTTAATTCAGCATCATATTAGTATACTTTTTAACACCATGTTAAAGTAGCACGAAATTTCAGTGGGACGGTTTTAACATAGGATTTTTTATCGTGCAACTATTTATTTTATTTGTTTGTTCGGCTGAGATAAAAAAATGTTTATTTTATATATCTCCCCACAACGAAAAAGAGAGAGAGAGAAAGAGAGAGAGAGAGAGAGAGAGAGAGAGCGATTATATTTATGAATTATGAGTATATTTAGAATTAATTACTACGTTTCCATTATCGTGGTGGTTGAAACGATTCTAACAAAGTGAGTGTTATTTAATCGTCGGTGTCGATTAAGCCGCGCGATTATCCGACGAAAATCTCCAAGAACGAACAATCGAGATAAATAACAGAACATTAAATAATTAGGACAGCCGGTTCGCGCGGATCAAAATAACGGGGGTTTTACAATCCCGCCCCACGTCCCAGTTAAACGGGGACCTCCGCCTCTCTGTGTTTGCGTGTATATTAAACCTCGTTGTAAATTAATTCCGAAAATATATCGAAGGGCATACCTACTTCGCGCGCGCTTGCGCGCACGGGAAAATTAATTACGACCGCAGTCGGTAACCGCAACCGTTCCCGGGTCGAATTAACCGGTCGTGCCGAAAACGCGGAAATCTTCGCGAAAGTCCCCGCGGCAAGACTCCGCGGAACTCTTGCAGGATTTATGCGAAATTCGGAGCCGCCTGTTTATCGTGAAATGCGCTCGCCGACAGCAGCCGGTGCATGAACCCTTACATGTGTGCGTCCGCTCGCTCGTGTGTTTTACTCCATGCCAGGACTGTGCACTTTATTGATTCTAGGCTGACCTCCGATTCGCATGGCGAAGCACACCGGGTACGAGTAAACGCGCGCCGTCTAGATAGGGTGGAAAAGAGAGAGAGAGAGAGAGAGAGCTTTCACCGTTGTGTCGTCGGACATTTTTTTTATTCCTCTCTCTCTCTCTCTCTCTCTGTCCTTCTCGCTCGCTCTCTGTCACTCCCCTTCGCGCTGTTTCTCGTTTATTTCACGAGTACCGGATGAATCCAATAAATTGAGTAACAACGCGTTTTTCAATTTACTCAACTCTATCAAGATCGCGGACTTTCCGCGCGATTAAACATATTCAGGGAAAAATCGCGCGCTGTTACCACGCTTTAATTTCCCGATTTAGCAGCGGAATCGACGGCGGGGGACGAGAGGAAACACGAGGGGAAACACGCTCCGCGGGAAATAGCGGTTGGCTTAACGGACGCCCTCGCGGTAAGCTCTCTCTCGTGCGTTGAATCGCTCGCATTGGGTAAGATTCGCGCGAGACTCGTTTTGTTCGCACGTTGAATTTCCTTTCCGGCCCGCAGACTTTCGCGTTTCCTCGCCACGGAGGGAAATAATGTCGCCGTTGTGGCGAAACCACATCGTTGTTGCCGCGTGTTCGTCGCGACGGCGACAAACTTCAGTTATTTTTTATTATTATTATTTACTTAGATTTCGACATAACCGAGTTAGCGAATTACTCGTAATCACAGCGGTAACAGTTTGATTGCGAAGGAATGGAAAATATTCCGCTGAGAGTGAATTCGTCCCAAGGACGAGAGTTAATTCGCTCTTAGGACGAAAATAACGTTCGCCTACGTTTATTCATTTATTCTTACGGCAAAATAATTTGTAGATTCGGCAAATTAATCCGGCGAATGGCGAGTTACAGTACACTTAACGGATCGCTTCGCTGTCCGCATAACGACCGACGGATTTTGCCGCGACGGTATAAAATTCGTCACGCCGGCGAATTATTTTTCCACGCGAAGGCTTTCCTCCTTGTTCATACGTATCACTGTCGATAACGCTACCGCTGATAAGGCGTCCGTCAACAATTCGACGTCCGATGGCAAAATCGCTCCGAGCTACGAGGTCGATTTGAAGCGTCACTTGAAAGTAACGCGGTCACGATAGAAAATCCCGTATACATGTCGTGACGATAATGATACGCTTCCAACCCGATGACTTGCGTTCCTCGTCTTTATTACCCTCCTCCTCCTCTTTCTCCTCCCATCGGAAACGACGCGGGCTCCACTCTCCCGCGGAAAAATCTCCGCGATATTTAATTTAACGTATGAGAGAAGAGAACACAAGCGACGTAATAAATAAGAAATAATATACCGTCAGGAAAGTCTCTGAGAAACGGGTGGACGCGTTCGGCCCTGCCGCCGTTTATTGTCGCCGATCACGCGAAACCCGCAGACTTGCGGACGACGTCGGCGATTATTCCTTGCGCACGTGTCGCGGTTCGTACGGGAAGCGAGGCGCGCGTGTCGGAGAAAAACTTTCGCAAAAAGATGGAAGTACTTTCCAAGAAGACGCGTCCCCCGCGTCGATCCTCTCGTCGATTACCCGGCCGTTCGTTCGGCACACGCGTTCTTCCCGATACTCGTCTCGTAGTCTTGAATTTGCCGGCGCATAGTTGCGACGTTAGGCGCCGTTGAGGGATCCGTGCGAACGTTAAACGTTAGACAGAGCGGCTTTGCCGAGCGCTTACGTCGACCACGACGACGAGAGCCGCGAGTACACGAGAGAAACGCCACACCGTGCGAAAAGCCAGCCGGGCGTGCAATTTTCCAGCGGGAAAACCGCGGGCCTGCATTCCGCGTCGCGCGTAGATAATGCATAATGCGTCCGTCGCTCCGCGGTAAACCCGGTTAAACAGACCATGAATTTCGGAACGAATCGTCCTATACGCAACTCCGCCGCGAATCTTAATAAAACGCAAACCTCGGATTTCGTCACGTCGCTTTTGTCGATATAAATTGTAAATTAATAATAAAGTACGATAATATTGATGACGGAATAAAAAAAATAGATAGAGATACAGAGAAGGTGGATGTAACAAGTAGCTTTAATGAATAAATCAATCTTGGCGATGGAGAAAACGATTACAAGTGTCAAACTGAGATCTTGAACTTATGCAATCTGAATTAATTTTTCGGAACTTTCGGAACCACAAATTTCGCTTGAGAGATCAATCTTGACACGACGAAATCGTTTCTTACTGACTCTTATCATTCTTTCGCGATACTTTCCTATTCTTCTGTAATTATAACGTGAGATTTAATTTAATTCAATAAATGTGATTCTTAAGACATTTAATATTAAAAAAAAAAAATTGGCATGCCTGAGAGCATAATAATAAGTGAAATAATTCAGAAATAAGGCATTACGAGACATAATGATCTCTCCGGGGAATGATTAAAAGTGACCGCCGTTGAAATATTCAACGATCTCACAAGGCAACCTGTTTGAATAGCAATATTCATTCGTGCGTACTGCAATCGTTGATTACTTCCTCCTAATACATTAATACCTGAGAAAAGATGAGTATTGAGATATCCGTGCGACTATAATGCGAATATGTATTCAACAGCACGTCGGACATTAATGACCAACGGCGTAGATACAATTTGACCTGATTATTCCTTATGACTATTCTCTTCAATAATTCACCGAATGCGCTATAGGTAACGATCATAAATTTTATTGAGCTTGCGCACGCGTCGCGTAACTTCTGATATGCAACAGGCCAGTGTTTCTCAATCGCGAGCGTCGAAAATTTCGCCGGTATACGCGACGAAGAATCGTACCGTAAAAGACATTTTGTACTCGTACTTGTGTTGAAATCGGTCCTCGTTAGAATTTCTGCGTTAATTTTTTAACATACCCGTGGGTTGATTTAAAATATTGTGCTTATGTTATCTCAGCGTTTTGTGTTGAGTCGATATTTAATATGTATGTGTTAAAATAACACATTTTGCACTTCAGTGTCGATTAATATATTATACACGTTAATTTTGTACTCATTTTTAACACAATATTTGCGTTATTTTTCAATATATTCGCCTCGCGTGAAATTAATGCACAAAAATGCGTGTGTGTGGACGTTCGGGACACATGAAACACGTGTTAAATTTAACACCAAATTTGTCACCGTGTGCGAGATTCGCCGCCTCTCTCGCATTATACTTTAACGACAGTTCCCGGGATCCGCGTGGAATCGATTTTCCCGCGACGAGAATCGCCGAAGAAGCTCATTACTTATCGCGATTCCACGATCTTCGATGATGCGTGTATTTTCGTAACGTAATTTATTATTGAAATTTCGCCAAACTCCGCCGGGAATTAATCGAGGAACGTTGTTCCTAATCCATCCTTTCGAAGTTCAGACGGCGAGTCCGCTTCGAGAGAGACAAAAGTGAGATTATTACGTACACGAGATATCCGCGCGAAGTAATCCCGAGAGCGAAAGGGTCCGCGCGGTCGGGGAGAGAAGGACTCATTACTTTGACAAAGTTGAGAGTCGCTGCGCGAGAGAAGCTGGCACACGCTCGCATTTTTCTCCCGCGCGGAATTTGCATGATCAAAGTGCAGAAACTTCCCGTATGAGTCACATTTTATTATCGACGCGAGAATTCCGCAGCAAGTGAATGGCTACTGCCGCTGAGGCGGTTACGGAATCCCTGCCAACTCGTGTCGCCGCGCTGTTGGCGGGAACGATATTTTCCACGTTTCCAAAAAAACACACGCCCGGTGTTTGCACGAAGATACCCTGTGATCTACCAAATTTCACGCTTTCATTGCGCACAGCTGGGCACCAGCTCGCTTATTGTCGCCCATCGGGGGAAGGGGAAGGCCGTCGTAGCGAAAAATTGTGTCGGGCTGCGGCGACAAAATTACGGAGCGGAGATTATTTCGCGAAAGTGCCGGGAATTTCTTCTCTTTGCTCGCGTATTACTTATATTGCTCGTGTTATTCGGCAATCGCTTATATTTTACTCAATAATTATTCATCCTGCGCATATTATTCGGAAATCGCTCATATTATTCACGATAATTACACTCGTATTATCAGTTTCATTCACATCACTCGACACGTGTCGTTCTTTTTCGTCGTTTCCCCCGTATATTTCTGTATAAAATTTCTTCCCTCACGTCGCGCGGGTTACACCGCCGTGACACGCCACACGATGTAAATCTATTCCTGGGTGCCGTTTACATTTAAATTCGATTTCGGTGTGACGATTACCGCGGATAAACTCGAGACCGAGGCGTTGTTTGCCGCAGAGCGCGCGGAGAGACCAGGGACGCGAAGTTCCGACGAATATAACTCCGTCAGTTTCGGGCGCGTTGGCAACGGGCGAATCTCGAAATCTATCAACCTCGGGAAGAGAAGCATTTATATATAACCTTTATGTCTTTCCGTAAGTACACTGTTGTGTCTACCGGCGGGAGATCGATATTCTTTCACTCCTCAACGGCGAATATCGTCGTAATTATTACCCTTATCGAATCTTCCTTAAGGCAAAATATAGTCCGATCGACGAATCCGTCGTTCGTGGATTATTCAGCGCTAATGGAGCGTCCCGTATAATGTCGCGCGGTCTGTTTTATAATTCAGAAGATTTAGCTCGCGGTTCGACAAGCATCGGTTTACTCGAAAAGCTCGGTTCGATCTTGGAGTCATATCGGGCCTCGTTGCATGCGATGGAAACGAATTAACGATATTATCGACATTGTTGCTCATATGACGTGTGTGTGTGTGTGTGTGTGATTTCCTGAAACCTATTGAAACAATTGAGACTTACCGAAGAAGATACGCGATTTTCCGTGATCAGGCGGCAAGCCGATCGTTCGTTCACCACGAACGTGACAAAACAGCTGNCCCCCCGCCCGACCTTCTGCGGTAAACGCGAAAGGCGTAGCCTCGGCAAGGAGAGAGCCGCCGTTCGGCGGTTCGATTATGTCTTATTGACGTGGCCCGCGTGGCGTGTGCGGCGCGCGACGAAATTGGGTCATCGGCACGAAATTGCTACCACCGAACCCCAAACGAAATTATTCCGTGAAATTTCCCGGCGCTGGATACGGTCTATTTGCGCGATATTAAGAAAGCCATTAACGGCCGGTTCCAGTCGAGGCGGATAGCACCGTTGGTACTGGCAGTTTTTAGCCGATCCGTCAATTCGCCTCTCCGGCCGCTCTTCTATTCAGGGTTTTCCCGCGAATAACAAGCTCTCTTGGAGAAATAACGCGCTTTACTGTTATCGTCCGCGTTACTCTTTCCCCGTCCTCTCTCTCCCGGCATCCGTCGTCTTTCGGTTTCTAAAGATAAAAAACACAAATCAGACGGGGGAACCTCTTTGTTAGAATTTCTCCCGCGGTAACTCACTTTTTTTCATCGCACGTACAATCGGAATATCGCATTCGTAATGTTGCTTGTGCCGCGTCCGCCTTCGTTACCCGTTGCCTCTCTTTCCGACGTGTTTCTCAGTCTCGCATAAAAGTGCCAGTTATCGCGATATCTCCTTAAGGAGCTTCGAAGTTGAAAAGCGTATCGACGAGTACAAAAGAAGAACCGGGGTGACTCGAGGGAGATTCTTTAAAGAATCATCCGGCTTTTTAACAACGCGACGAGAAACTGATATTTCCCCGGTATTTTCCGTTCGTTGTAATTGATTTCCCCCGCTGGAGAGTCACCGGCCTGTCAAGACGATGCAGCGGCATTCTCTCTCAATAATAATCTCAGCTTCGCGAACGACGAAAAAAAAAAAAGAAAAGAAGGAAACTAACGACGGGAACAAACGGTGACATTTTTCAAATCCGCTTCGTTTTCGAGCCTCCCGCGCGGACCCACGCGGATCTTATTATATCATAAGGGACCATTATAACCGCTCGATGTCGCACAGTGTCATTCGTCACTGACACCCTCGACAAAGGCGGGAGAGAGCGTTGTTGCATTCGAACGTTATGGGAATAAAGACAGGGCCCTGTATACATCCCGGCCCGATACAGAAATCGGACAGGACGCGCCAAGATTTATCGCGCTCGCCGTCTCTCCTCAGAAAGTGATGCGCTTTACGTTACGTCTGGCGAGTCCGTTTTCACAATGCGACACGAATACATATTTATCGCGGGCGCGCGGATGAAACACACACGTGGCCGGTCCTCTCCGAGATAAGTTCGACTTTATTCCCCTCTTCGCGTTCTTACATTATTCGCGCGATCGATTCGCCCGCGTGTACAGCGCGAGGCAACGACTATTACCGTCATGACCCCAAGTACCGCATGAAGCTTAGCTTAAGATGGCTGCGATAACGTTGCCGTGTGGCTTAAATCGCGGCATTTTTCCGTACCACAGCTACTGCCGCAACGTCATTGTGACGTTTCGACCGAGTTCCAGCTGCAAAACTGGGGAAACGTTTCTAGGCCTTGAAGACGATGTCGCAAACATCTTCCGCAAATGTAAATTTTTCCCCATCTTCGCCCGGTCGTCAATATAATATTATTTATCTTTCGGGGATGTTCAAGGTGGCAATATAGTTCTGTTATTGCCGCGCGTCCGCCTCTTATAAAACACACTCCCGCTGGATTTCCCACTTCCTCCGACGCTCTGCGTATTATTGTCCGCTCGTCGTGCGCTCCACGCCCGTGCATCATCGCACACCCGCCATCAAGCTGTTTAATCGCGAGCTCGCTCGAAATAATCCGGCGCGATCGACGATTCGCGGCGTCAATCGTCGAGACGGCGTGAGAACACAATGCGCTCCCTTCCTCCGCGATTTCTTCCCGTCCCGTCGATCGGGGGAATTTCTCCCTCGAGCGGAAAAACGGAATTCCGACGCGAGCGGTGACGCTTTTTAAAATAGCCGATATGTTTGCCCGCGCGTAAAATAGCTCGCGATGCGAAATGTAGGATTCGATTTCGACCTGCAGTTTAAAAAAATGCATCGTTTTTCGGCATTCAGCGCTAATGATATTTTCCACCCATCCATCCATCCATCCATATAACCGTCCGTCCGTCCGTCCATCCGTCCGTCCGCAACGTGTCGTACGGCGGATAGATGATCGACAGTGTGCGGTCCTTAACGTCAATAAAAACGCTCACGTACGCGTGGGAAACGTGCGAAAAAAAAAATTTATACCCAGGAAACTCCGAAAGAAACGCATACCCACACGCATTAGATATGTGTGTGTGTATATATATAAGTAGGATCGTCCAACACGGATGGAAGTACGCTGGAAGGCCACGCGCGATCTGCGAACGTAACCGGAACGCTAACGGATCTTGCGCTGTTTGTCGTCAATGGAGTTTCTAGCGGCTCGAAAAAACACGCCAATGTTATTCAAATCACGCACAATCGTCGATCAAGCGATAACGCGGGGGGTTTTTTTTTTTTTTTTCATTCAAATCAGGACGTCGTGACCACCGTGTCTTTTCAACACGTATATCATAAATCATGCGATATGCATTTACATGATAAAACATAAATATATAAAAACGTACTAAGATAGAATAGAATATATAAAACGAATGATAATTCTGAGAAGCTCTCGAGAAGGACTTTGAAGGATTTCGCCAACATTGTCCGGCGAGTTTAATAACGTCGCCAGGACTTGTTTTAAAATATAACTGATTCCCTTTACCTAAAACAAGTTCAACAAGGTATGCTTTTATTCTTCGATAACTTTTACCTCACGCAGGGGAAAAATTTATCGACGGGAACAGTAAAGTTATTATTTTCCCTTTATCATCATTATTAAAAGATATCAAATAAGAGATTAAATTAGACGAACAGTCGGTAGTAAAAAAGTTACAACACTTTTATTCCGATGAATTTCACGGCGCGTCAGTACCTAATAGGAAAATTCGTTTTTCTCGTAATTGTCGGGAAATAAATTTGCCTTTTAAATACGATATGGGTTCTATTCTGAAGTTTATCGTTACAAAAGTGTTTACGATTCTTTCGTCATCGACTAAATACGATCGTGGATTCACGATCGAGCCGACGACGCGGCAAAAGCGAAGAACCGACGTGCGACGACGTCGCGTTCACACGTGGGAAAACAATAACGGCGCGGCCCGGCTTCGCATCGGAATCATTTCACGGTCCCGTGTCCGTACATCCGCTGCGGAAATCGACGATTATCTCTGTCCGACGGACACAGCTGCCGTTATCGCCGATATCCCGCCATAACGAGCGCGATCATTCGCGCCATTGTCTTCGTGCCCCGCCGCCCGTAATCACAATTACGACGTAAGCTGCTCTCGTACACACCCGGTTGTACACAGCCGGTTGTAAAAGAACGCTTAACGGCGAGGGGGAGTCAGATATCGCCTCGTGAAACTCGCCCCCCGCCCTCCACCACCGTCCTTCCGTACTTCGATCGGTTGTCGCGCAATTCACGACGAGATCTCAGATCCCGCCGCAAAGGGCCGTTCACGGGGCTAAAAGGCGAGCATTCAAGAGCGGGGCTGAAGGGCCGGGGCAGGGGAGGGTATGTTGGAAAAAAAATCTTTTGAAAAAAAAAAGAGCCGAGTGACAACAGGAAGTGGGACACTTTGTAGTCGGTGCAGTGGGTGAGAGATAGTAGTGAGACGTATCCAGCGAGTGAACGAGTGGCGGTGCATACTTACGTCCCGTTAAAGGGTGCATCAGAGCGGGGTGCGAGGTGGCTGCTGCAGCTGCTGGTTGCTTGGGTTTGCTAACCTTTGTGTTACTTTTTGCAAATTCCAAACGTATGGTTTGTGGCATATCAGGATCGAATCTAACCCCCTGCTGCAAATAGATTCCCTAAATTAGTAAATCGGGAGCACATGTGGATGGGCGGTGGTGTGGTGGGCAGAGAGATGAGAGAGAGAGAGAGAAGAGAATGAGAAGAGGTGGCGCGATGGAAGAGAGGTGGAGACAGAGCGAGAAAGAGGTGAAGGGAAAGAGCTTCTTTCTTTCGTCACTAGGCACGTGCCGGGTTTAATTTGTCACACGAAATAAAATGTTACTTTTTCAATATTACTATCTGTGCTGCTATTCCCCGCGTCCTCGCGAGATTGAGAAAAATCAGCTGGCCGATGCCGCAAATAATTTTCAAACGATAAAAAAGCGCCTCGCGTCAAATAAAAATCGAAAAGAAAAAAATTATATCAATGGCACGACAGAAAGTGCCCGCGCGCACGATTCTACGCCGTTATACATTCATGTGGTGTGCGCGGGAGGAAGCTGTTTTGCGCGTAACAGCGATATATTTAGTTCGAATGCCGATGCAGCTTCACCGTTGTTTAACGCATCACGAAAACGTCCACGGTAATATTGACAGGCTCGTAACCAATCACTCTCCGTCTGTGTTCTCTGCAGCGGTTTATTTTCTTTCCGCGTGTCGTTTCGGCGACACCGTCCATTTTGCGAGAGAAAGAGAGAGAGAGAGAGAGAGAGAGCGGACGAGTTTAACGTTTATCGAAGTGAGTTAGATCAGTGCAAATAGCTAATCGATATTCTGTGAATTACTCGCACACGGTAAAAAATTCGGTCAAAATCACTTATATATATTTTTTTAGAATTTTATACTTTAATTTAATTCTTTCTTTCTTAAGCGGACGCCGCGATGCCGCGAGATAATTTAGACGCGATAATGTCTTCAATGTCAGATGGAATTATTGAAATTAAATTGCTTCCACATACCGAATTGAGAAACGATCGAGTGAAAGGGCGCGTCGTAATACGATAATCGGTAAATATATAAATCGAGAAGCCCACTCGCCATATGTTTTCGAAGCAAATAGGAGAACTGCTGTCACGCGAATATCGCCTTCTCATGTCAACATATGAAAAGAACATCTGTAAGAGCGTTCAAATGATTAAAAAAAAATCTCGTCTCGTTGGCTGCGCCGAATACGACCGGCTCGATCGTGTAATGGCGTATATTTCGTGCGTGTGCAAAATAAAACCGAAGGACCGATCGAATCCACCGGTGGCTAGCGACGAAAGTGATGGAGGTATAATAATAGTACGGAATTACCAGGTGGAAGGGAAATTAGCACAAGGGCGTGTACGTGTGTATACATGTGTGTGTGTATGTGTCAGTGTGTCAATGTGCGTGTGTGCATGTGTGTGACTGCGTGTCAACGTGTGTCAATGTGTATGTCTGTGTAAATATATGTGGCTGTGTGTCAATGTATATGTGTGTATCTATGTGTGTGTGCGTGTGTGCCGCTTCTTTCTTTGTAAGTGTATTCGTAAGGTGAGTCGCTCGTTAGTACGTTTCTAGGGTGTTTCCAGCGAACGTGTCCATCCGACAATAGGATGTTTCTCTACGCGGTACGTTCGTAGTAGTTATATACCGTTGCCATACGGGTTATGTAACATTGCAGATTGCGTGAGGTCAGTTGCAACGGTATGGTAGAGCTATATACGGGGTGACCAACTTAACGGCCATGAGAGAAAATTCGTGGCGGGCGCTCGCGACGAAAAGCCATTTCGTCGGCGCGCGCACGGAGAATTGTATACACACGCGTGATACAAAGCAACCAAAGGTGAGTCGCGTGACGCGAGCCGTAAGGAAGGAACCATTTTTAAAGGCCGAAGTTGATCGCCCCGTAGATATATGTATTTACAGATACATATATACGCGTTACATATAAATATATTCGTGTCTCGCGGGTGGTACATGTACACCGTTATCGATCGCGCCGTTTAATCGCCGCACGGAATTTCGAAGCTCCCGTTTCTCGACCGAATGGAAAGGAAGTTTCCGTTGAACGCGGGGGAAGAAGAAAAAGAAAAAAACGCGAGGAAATATATCTCTCGATCTCTCTCGATCCGGCGGAGGTAGATTCGAGATAATTGCGCAAATGCCAAAGCTTCATGAATTTGCGGCAACTTTTATCAATTCGCTCGCGCGCGAAGCCTTAAAGAGAATTAATTCGCATCGGTAATGGTCTGGCGAGTACCGCGCTCGTTTCCGCGTTTGTTCCGTCGGTTACACGTTACAACGCTCTGTTACAACGCGCGCGGACCACAGCACAACGAAGTTTACGCGCTGCGTACGTACGCTCGAATATACGTATATGCAACGAGATGATACGCTTGTCGGGAGGCAAACAACACCATATATATAGAGAGAGATATATATTGATAATGCCACACGGTGCAGCGTTATTACAATACGCCTTGATACGTATACAGGTAGACAGAAGGTAATACTACGTTTGGTCCCAATGAAAGAGAGAAAGATAGATAGATAGATAGATAGAGAGAGAGAGAGAGAGAGAAAGAGAGAGAGAAAACTACGGTAAAGAGAGAGAGAGAGATGAACAGATAGATCGAGATAGATAGAGAGGTCGTGGGTGTAGTAACTAATAAAGGTAAGAGCTAGGTAGCATTAACCCGTGCCAGCTGGAATCTAAGGCTGGGTGGAATTCGTAATTAAAAAAAAGGAAAAAATGAAAGAACGGAGAAAAACTGCCGGGCATATTATCTGTACGAGTGTGTGTTATTGTGTATGTATATAATTATATATGATGATATGTATATATATACATATATATATATATGTATATATATACATATCGATCTCTCTCGCGCATTAATCGCGACTTCCTGCGCAGGATGAGAGAATCCACCACCTTCCTTTTTTTGTTTTGCGTCATTTTGTCTTTCCTCCCATCTGCCTCTCGTGATGCCTGCGAGAAAAGGGCTATTACCTGCAGGTCCTGCTTCGCCGCCTCCGCGCCTGCCCTTGTGTGAAAAGTCACGAATCCCACCGGCTGAAACGAGAAAGAAAAGCAACAAGGAGCGTTTCGTTCGTCGCCGCGTTTTCGTTCGTGATTAGCGCGTTTCTCTAATCGGGCACTCGTTACGCGAGCCGTCGCCGACGCCGTCATTAGTCTCGAAGGGCGGCGAGCGAATTTACGCCCGTCGACGCTTCTTCGCCCATTCGTGCGCATCGCCCCGTTACGTGGGGGCAACGTCTATCGTATTATTCGCGATAAAGAACGCGGCAGGTAAACAAGCGTCACGTGCGCTTCGCGCATCTAACGGTGTTTTTACGGCGGAGCCCGCTTCGGGGCGCGATTTATAATTCGCAACGAGTCTCCGCAGACGGAATTGTATCCGTGAGTCACTCGGGGAGATTCGTATTAGCAGCAGCCGTTACTTCAAACTTATCTCAAAACGAGATACTCAATTTGAATACAGAGTCGGATGTGAGTTGAATCGCGATTACAAACGAATGTAAAGAAAATTTTACGAATAAGTCGCTTGAATTTGCGTGTGAGCGCAAAATTAAATGCAAATATAAGTATCGCGTGTGTCATGTGTATTTTAAGAGAGCTCTTACATGCATATCGTCATTACTATTTTTGTACTATTAAAATAAAAAAGAGGTTTTTTAGGTTAAAAATAACTATAATTCCTCTCAATGTGCGAGATAAACGAGATTATCGTCTTGTTTTTCGTCGAGGTTTTCATCTTGTTATTGCGCTTTNCCCCCCCCCCCCTCTCTATCACTCTCTCTCTCTCGCTCGCGCTGCCGGCACAATCCTCGACATTCTTATTCGCCCTTTTATCTGCACGAGCGCATCCGCTAATTTATTCGGCTTCGACGGCATCGATTCCATCGGTTTCATACGGAATTAACGGAACAACGAGGACACCGGGCGTCGCGACGCAAGAGCGCGCAGATCGATCCGCACTAACGATCGCTCCGCGAAGGCGAACCTACCTACCTACCTACCTACCTACCTACCTACCCGCTTCATAATGCATCGCGCGATTGCACCAGCTGCAATCGACGGTGTCGATTCCTACGACGGTATGCGAGATAGAAATGCCCGATCGTTAACGCGGATTTCGTTACCAGCTCTCACTTCCGATCCCGCGCCGTTCCTCGAATATTCATGCATCCGAAAGAATGAAATTGGAGCGGCCGAGTGCGATCTCGAAGGAGCGAGCGAAACAATAGTACGATGCAAAAGATACTCGATCGAGCTTCCCGTCAACTTTTCCGAAAGTAACGTCTCTTCCTATCCGTGAGATCGATAGATTTATATAAGATAATCGGATGTTATGGTAGAGTGAATTGTTTCTTAACCGGTCTGTAATCGTCGATTATTGGCGAACAATCCGCCATCCAGTCGCGGGTGATTAATCGACGAATAATCGAATTCCCCATAAAACGGATTGTGATAAATTTTTATATGCACATATACTCGAAATGTATAAAGCGTAAACGGTTTTATAAAATTTCGATTACAATTCTCACTCCTGTGCTGTAAGAAACGGAAGATTATATTCTCCGCGACGGAACCTTTTCTACTTTCTTCTCTTCAATTCGCTCAAGTCGAGATCGAAATTGCACTTTTAATCGTACATTTATCCACAGCTTGAAAGAGAATCGCTGTAAAGCTGGCCCCGCTTTTTCAAAATTTGGGGAAAATGAACGAAATTCTGTTTGCCCCTCAATGAGTTATCAAGTTTTTCGTCTATTTTAAAAAGAGTTCCGCCGATTAAAGCAATTAAAGCGCCATGTAAAAGTACGGAAGACCAACTTTACGATTACGTAACTTGCAAGTGTCACGACTTTTTACCTGAAAATTTAGCACTTCGATTCTTAAGGACGATCGACTTTTCGGGAGACTACCAGAACTCTTAACGGGACGCCAAAATTCCGAAGGAAATTTTATCCTCAACGAGACAAGGAGATCCTTTTTATCCGCCACTTTAAAATATGTTACAACCAAATGGAAAAAAAAACAAAAAACAAAAAATAAAAGAATCATTCTCACAGAGAGTTCTTCAAGAAGTTCCAACAATTATTTCTAAGAATCGACACGCTAACAACCAGAACATTGATCAACTCTTTCCTTCAAATTTGGAAAAAGTCGGACCAACTTCGCAGAAGTCGAGAAAGGTAATCGATCGAGTTTCCAGCGTATCGGGAAAATTAAATGATAACACAGCTATTACCCCGTGGGAAGCGGGACGAACTAAGCTTTCGAGCGCAATTTCCCCCGTGTCGCTGGGACATTTCCGCGCGGAGATATCGGCGAACCCTTTGACGGGGTCCGCCGCGACAATGTTGCGCGCTGCTGAGAGGTGTAAAGCCGACGGCTCGAACAACGCCGGCACAGGTACGCGCGCCGCCTCGGCATACCTGGGGCTCTTCGAACGAGCTTCGTATCACGGCGCGAAATCGACGTACGAACGCGAAACAACCGCCATTCTCCTCGGCATTTCGCGCCGCACGCGTCCGCGCGTGTCGCGTGTACCCTTGTCATGATGTGTGTTCGCATGTACGATTACACGGTGGTGTGCACGATATATCGTATCTGTGAAAGAATGCCGGGATATAGCCAGATACGCGAGCGGAGACCGTCGAAAGTTTCGATCGCACGAAATTTCGCGTGTGCGCTGCGCTCGAGGAGTCGTCGAGGGGAAACCCGCGCCCGTCCCCCCAGCCCCTGTAGAATTTTCCCTCGTCATTTACGCCGGCTTTATGAAACCCGTGATTTCGAAGGTCGATGTTATTTAAGAGCAATGCCGAATAAATTAATATCGAGCGGCTCGCTGAGATTTTCTTATCGCTCTTATTATTACCTCCTTACTCGTATGGTCGCGAACGTTCGGCCGAGAATGAATTCGCCGCCGTTGGGCCCGAAGTTATAATCACATTATCGTGAATTAAGGTCACACCCCGGTGGAATTAGAACCCCGGCGCCGGGATAAAGCGTAGGGAAAAAGAGCTAATGACGCGACTGTACGAGTGTGCGGATTGAATTTTACGGAATTACGGATTTTTCTTCTTCCGCGAGAGAGGACTCCGAATTCCTTCGCTCGCCGCATTCAACGCATCGTACGTACCACGCTTTTTTCTCTCATTGCGTAATTAAATGGTAAGTAGAAAGGCATGTTTTCTTCTCCCGTTGATAAGTGATCGCTGCGTCGCTAAACCGAGTCCCACGAGCGCGAAATCCCGCGCGAGTCGATCGCGACGGAAGCGAACGGAAAGCGCCGCACTATCACCCGTTCCGCGGCGTTTCAACAGCCGGGCCCTCATCGGCGACCTCTGCGTTTTTATTTCGCAGCGAACGACGTGCCGAAATCCGTCGCCATCGATGCGAATTAGACACGACCGACGCCGCGACCGCGCTCCCTCACCTGTATTATCCGTGCGAATTCCCGTAATCCTTATCGGGACGCGGAATAGCCGAACGTAATACATCGTTTCGCGAGCGAGCGAGCGCGTTTTTTTTTCTCTTTTTATCAATACGTGTATCGTGATGCGATGTAGGTTAATGGTCATGCGTGCAGCGCCCACGGAGACGATCGATTTCTTCCTTCCTCTTTCTCTCTCTCTCTCTCTCTCCTTCTCTCTTTTCTTCTTCTCTCTTCCTCTTATATATATATATTTTTTTTTTCGTTTTAGCACACCATGTTTCGATATACATACACGCGTATACGAACGACGCGACGCATATCGGCTTTTCTTGCGGGTGCCAGCGTTCTTTGTGTTATCGTCGTCGTCGTCGTCGTCGTCGCGACAACTCGCGCGTCCCGTATATACCCGTCGCAGCCACGGCCATGTAAATGCGCGTGCAATTATGCACGTGAACCGGCGCGCAGGGTAAAGGCGCCACTCGGGTGCGCGATCGCGCATAATCGAAGGGTCTGGAAATTATGATAACGCTCACCTCGGAGACTGCGACGCGTCTCACCTTGTTTAGAGAGGGCGCATACGGAATGCTCGCGCTAGGCGATGAGCTTCGATAAGGCCTCGGCTCATTGCCTAGCCCTAAACTATATTGGCCGTTTGTGTAACGTATGCGTGTAGATCGATTATTCTGTTAATTTGTCACTTTGGCAGTTTGATCGTACTGTGTCGAATAATATCCGGGAGAATAGACTAAATCCAAGTAGAATTACTCCAATATTGGTTAGCAAATTTTTATTTTGATCGAGTAATATTTATTTAATAATAAAGTAGAATATATTCCAAGAAGATTATCCAAATGAAATATTTATTTAATCTGAATAAAAATTTTCTAGGGAATATTGGAGTTATTTATTTGAATCTGGCGCTTTCTTACGCGCAGATATGACATGTACATTTTTCTTTTTCTTTTTTTTTCAAAAAAACTAGTGAGTTTTAGCATGAAAAATGTTAAGGCTTTATTGAAGCTCACTGTAAACAACCAACGTAATAACCTTTACCAGGACTAAGGTCACTAGAGTCTTTCAATCACACACATTGTTTTTACACACTGAGAAACAGTACTTGAAAATTCACTTGTGGGAGGGAGATATAAGGTTTATTTCACAAGAATAAGACTTATCATACAGAAATAAGGTTTATTCTCTGTGAAATAATGTCCCGCGAATAAATTTCTAAGTATCTCTTGATCTTCCTGAATTTTTCAGTTTCTCTTTAAAGCATGTTCGTGCAACGCGACAGGATTATTCGAAAAAGTGGCAGCGATATCTAAGATATTATTCAAGATGGCATTTGTAGCGTGTGAAATATAAAAAGCACACATGAAAAAAGCAACACGTGAGATATCGTTGCCATTTCCCTAAATAATCAACAGTCTGTGATGCACGAATACGTAGAATATCTACGAATACGTAGAATATATACGTGGGGTATATATATGATTGAAAAATTTTCCGTTGACCCTTGACCTACTAACTGTTAAGGCTATTATGCCGCTCTGTGTACCAAGTGTCGCGTCGACGACGTGTGCCGCGAGATCGAAATTCGCTACGACTTTAACGTTCGTTAGAAGCGCCTTCCCTTTTTCCACGGAGAAGAGAGAAAAGTCAGCCGATAAAATCCAGACCTCGATCGAAGTCAGACAGTGAAATCCGATGGAGCGATTGAAAGCGGTCGGTGTGAATCGTGCAACCGAACGAGTTCCCGATGTTGAAGCGAACGCTCGCAATATAATGCGATTACCGTAAGAGGGAAGACGATATATTCTTGAATTTCATTGTCAAGAGAGAGAGAGAGAGAGAGAGAGTTACCACGCTCTCGTGTCGCGCGATAATCTCGACTGCGACCTCAATTAATCGAAGTACGAACGGCGCGCGGTATCCCCGCGACGGGAAGTTTATTCAGGCGAACAAACGAGCGATTGTCGCAATATTTCTCGTTCGTTCGCCATAAATCAAATCGCACGGCCGGAGTAATTAGCCGCGACGTGCGCGCGCGCGCGCGACTTGTACTCTCCGCGCGCAACAGAAATCTCCTCGAGATAATCGGGTGGATGGGAAAAAAAAAAATCAAACAGGACGCTCCCGGATTGAACCGCTTCTTTCTTCCGCCCGATCGATTTGACCTTTGCTAATCCGGAATCAAATCGAGTTTAATCCGCGCGCAGGAAAGGACGGCCGGCGCTGATCTCACGATTCGATCAGGAGGCGAGATAAATCCTCGTTTATAGAAGATTTCCAGCTGCAAGCGCGCTGATAAATCATCACCGCGAGCCACAAAGGGGCTTTGTGCCGGGCTCCATGATAGTGATGAAACGCGCTCGCTCGCGTTCGCACGGAGATACAACGGCGAAGATTGTCGGCGAGAGGCGACGAGAGGTCCCGACAACATTTGGAAATCTCCGGAGCGCCCGTGACGATGACCGAAGGAAACAAACGGCGGAAAGTTTGGTCGGTCCCGCCGTATCGATTCGCACACTGTCGTACCCGACCGTGCCAGTGGCCAAGGAGGTTTAAGGCACCGTTCACACGGAAGCCGGGGCTCGGCCCGCTCCTTCGCGCGGTTGTTTCATTCGCATTCTCCGCGCATTATATCCAATTACATCACCGACGGCCATTACGCCGCCGCGCGTTTACGTTCCGCGCTGGTTGCAACGAACGAGGTCAGACCGCGTGCAGGAACGAAAACACGTTGTTAACTTTGTTCACCGCGGAATATTCGCCGGATCGCACGAACAATCGCTAACCTCGCCAACGCGCGTGCTGCAGAATTCCTACGCGAGTAAGAATGCCCGCATACTTTGCAATCTGAAGGAGCTCGAGAATCGATAACGAACGGTGGTTTCAATTTTTCAGATTCGACGATTTCTAGAATCGAAGGTCCGTCGGGTCGAAGTTTTAGTCAGATCAGCGGAAGCGAGGATTTATGTATGAAAAACCCGGCATGAATAATTTTGGAATTGGTATTCGATATTTAAGAGAAATCTTCCGTAATGCGAGGAAATTTTGGGATTCAGCGGATTCTGGCGTTCTCGTGCGACGACTGGACCATGTTCGCGTCCGGATACTTCGCGATCTGAAAATGGAGCTTGGGATTTGAGAACGATCGCTGGTATCGATGGAACGGTGGTTTGAAATTTTCAAGCTTGACGATCTACGAACTCGAGGGTCTGTCGGGTCGACATTTAAATCCGATTTGGGATGCGAGAATTTACATAGAACGGAGGAAGACAATTCTGAAATTGATATTTGACATGCGAGGCTTTTGCGCTAATGTGCAGAAATGTCGAGGTTAAGTAAGTCTGGAGTAAATTCCGGGACTCTCACACGACGATAAAACCATGTTCGCGTCTGAATATTTTGCGATCTGAACATGGGGCTTGAGATTGCTAACGATTGCTGATACTGCGAGAACGGTGGTTTTAATTTCTAAAGCTCGCCGATCTACAGAATCGAAGTTTATCGGTTCGAAGTTTAGATCCGATTCGCGGGAGTGAAAATTGATATTCGCCGGCGAACGCTCAGAAGCATGGATTGATATCTCGAGGATCCGTTGAACTAAAGATCGACAGATGCACGACTTAAAATACACGAGAAGTTTGAACTTCCAAACTGAAGTAGAAGTAACACAGTTCACGGAAATCCATAAGAGACCGGAAGAACTTCACAGCTCATGGAAATCCATAAGACCGGCAGAACCTCACATCGACGCTCGCGAATCTCGTAACGCGTGAATTTGAAAAGTGGCGAATCTCCCGAAATCGATCGGGACTCGAAAATTCGTAAATTCTCTGGCATACTGCTGTAAAAAATTTTGTACATATTACTATAAAAACAAATCATGAAAGAAAGTCTGTCGAAACAACACGGAATCGGGTTAAACGAACTCAATTGCCGAGCTGCATACAGCGAACTAATTGCCCTAATTCTTTCAGCAAAATTTTCGTGTTCCCTTAATCCCTTGTTTGTGCGAAACAAGCTCAAAATTTAGTTCAATGGCGCGATTATAAAGCCGACCCAACCCATTGTTGGTCGTGTTTGCCGTCTGATTTGCTTAACCTTCCAACCGGAGGTAGAATCGCTGGTATTACACAGAATCGCTTGAAGTTAAATCAACTTTCGGTAGCTAAAAAACATCTGTATCCTACATACGCGTTTCACAGTTTCGTTTACCTTTTACTACCGGTTAAATATTGCATTCCAAATATTCCCACGTTAGATCGCTGATCAGGCTTAATTTTCAATCGACTTCACTCGATCGCAGTGACTCGCGCTCGGCAAAATCCGCTTGACCCTGAGCGTTCCTTTTGCCCGATTCTTCTTCCCAATGTAACCTTCAGAGAACTGCGAATCGGCCGGGTGCTGAGAATTCGCCACGTTCGGCATCCTAATTATTTTTTCATTCCAAGCGTTCGCTACTCGACATTCCTCGGGTGAAATGCGCGATTCTTTCGCGCTCGATACGAGATCACTGCGGTTTTATTTTAGAAAGCCGTTGTATGTATCGCAGGCGCGCGCGAGCGCGAGATGCGAGTAAAGGCCGCGAATAAAATGAATACGGAGCGAGAAGAAAGAAAAAAAAAAAGATTGTGATGCTTTATGGATTAGGGATTTTACGGCGTCGGTGTGCTCTCGCGTGTGCGCGGGTCCCAGCGTCGCCGCATAAATTAATGTTATCTCGGCGGGATTATACCGGGTTGAGTAGCGTGCGATGGTATTGCGGCATGATGAAATTTGATGTATTTCTCTCTGTCGACTGATTAGGTATTTTTAAGGCTTCGTGACTCACGTAATCAACGGGCGCGCTTCGAGCAAATAAAAAGAGCTCCCGTAGGGCGGGAGGGCTTACTCCCGAGCGTCTCCAATAAAAATCATCGCGCGACGTACCGTTAGGCTCGTACAATTTTAATCATCGCGATTTTAATTATCCGGCGTCCAGGGTAACGCGTACAATGATTTATCACATGTAGATTTTATTTTAATTTAGAACGCTATTACATATACCGGTATATCTAAACGTGCGATCAACGGTTACGTGTCGGTCACCCGGTAATAATTATAATGGAGTATATAAATAATTTTTGCGCAATATTGGAACACTGATATATATATATATATATATATATATATATATGTATTCATTATTTTCTTATAAATGGGAAATAATTCGGGGATAATCGAAATCTACGATATATTTGATAAATATCGGATTTCCTAGTGAAAGGACAAGCGAACTGGCACGGAAGAAGAATCAAACTTTCGACAACTTCTGATCCACGAGATAACTATTTCGTCAGACTGTATGAAATTACGCAAGGCGTATTACATAAGATATTATCGGTATTCGGTGTGCCGTTCGCATCTCACCGTCAGCAAAAGCGGGTCGATGAAGAATCGACGGGCACGACTGGCCGGAAACGTACGAAATCACGTAAAATCCCCCGCGGCACGAGAATTCGATCGAAACTCGCGGTCGGACCCGACCGAACTTTTCCCATTCGTTTTTCCCCCCGAGAATAGTCGCGCTCGAGAGAGACAGAGAGACAGAGCGAAAAAGAGAGTGGGAGCGTGAGAAAAAGAAGGGGACGGGGGCAGAGCGAGAGGGAAAGAATTTCGCCATTTTCCACTCCCCGCGTAATTGATTCGGAATTTGCTCGAAACGTACGACTGGAAATTCGCTGGAGGAAAGCCGAGGATCCAATTTTATCCTCTTCGTCTCGTCGGGTTCACGAAGAAACGGCGTACAATCGACAACATCGAGCACTGCGTCCCGTCGCTCGCGCGAAATCTAGGGCGGGATTTACGTTCGACGTTAAAAGCCACAGATGCGCTTTCCGGGATGGACGTTAAAAAGTGAGCGCACACGCGCGTTGAAATCGTAACGTCGTAAGCGAGACGTTCCGTCAATTTGGCGGTGGCAACTTACCGACGCTGTTTTCCCATTTTTACTCGTGACTTTTAACAGCGATCCCTCGTACCCCTGCAACAGAAAAGAAGAAACGTTACATTATCATTATATCAGCCGTCCTCGTATACCGCTGACAAACAAATTGTCGAGCGAAAACGCTGACCGATCTCGCATGGATTTTCCGCTCGCGAGTCTCTTTCTCTCTCTCTCTCTCTCTCTCTTGCTTGCCACGGAGAATAGAAAGTTCTCTCTGTGGTCTTAATTGTTCGCCTACCTAACGGAAGATGAAAATCGAGTCGATATCTATATGTGTTACGTACACTTCGCTTTTAATTTCCAAGTGGTAAAATCGCAACTCGGACGGGATTGCTGATGTTCTTTTCGAAGTCTTTTCGAGAATCCAGAGAAATTGAAAACCGCCAGGCCTTGAGAGAAATTTTCCCTAGTCAATTTTACATTTGTTTTCCTTTCTTCAGAATTTAAGAAAGAACTTTAATTGTCTTGTTTCCGACAATTTTTTTTGCAATTTTTGCAATATAATTACTCCCACTCTTTTTATTTCTTCCGACTTCTGCGTGAACGCCGGAGTTGTTATCGTTAATATTATCACACTTTTACTGAGTTCCGAATGATACATTAATGTTTCCGGTAAATCTGTGCGTTAGAAATTTCAAACGTGCGACATCATTCTTGAGTCGTCATCGACTGGGACTCGACGGCGCGCGATATATATATATAACACACAAACACATCTCCGGGAGTAATGATCACGCTATTCATCGTATGTCCATATTTCACGCGTCGCCACGTCATGCCCGCTCTTATCGGGCGCAAATGAAATTGAGTTTCTAACGAACGTGAAATCGATTTACACGCATGCACAGACGCAAAAGCACACGCGTTCCGATCGTTACCGCGTAGCCGTGAGTCGTCGCGCAACGAACGAGCAAGGTGATCGTCGTCACGTCGAGTCGTTACGTCGTCATTATGTGAACAGGTGCGCGAGAGGCGAATGTCACCTGGCACCTTAAACACGCGAGAGTTTTACGCCGGAAATCGCCAAAGCGAGCGAAATTGCTCGCTCGAGCGTGTAGCGGTTTATTGTGAAAAAAAAAAAATAAAAAAAAGATAGCGTTCGTCTGCGGAATCTTTCTCTTAATTACCGCTCGCGCGTGTAAAAGATACGACGAGTGACCGTAGCATCGGAGCCGATTTACTGTTATTTACTTAGTGAGCACAATACCTTCGTTGCGCAACCGGATTATGAAATGTTATATGTAACACATATAACATTTCACACGCATGTACACACGTACGCGCGCGCACGTGTGTCGCAACGTACAGCGCTCGGAGCGTGAAATATTTCAGCACATCTGACGCTATCGGATCTTCTATCCGCATATTTCCGAGATATCACCCGAATTTGACGCTAATTGAATTAACATGCGAGCGTGCGATGAGCTACTCTACATTAGCGCCGTGGTTCTGAGCGCTTCTAAATAACGAAACTCGGTAAGGTATAATGGAACGCAAAAATATACAGGGTGTCCGACGCGAGCCGTCACATATTTGTAGTTGTCAGGTCGATGTAAACAAAAAGTTCCTTCGCCATTTTTCAAACACGAGTTCCGAGTTATTAATTATTGAAAGTGCTCGAGTATACACAGTAAAAAATTGCGTGTTAATAGAGGTCTATTCAAATTTTTTTATTACTTTGACATTTGGAAATACGTTACGAAGTATACAAATATATGTTAAATTAACATATTTACCTTAGTATCATATTACTTTTTAACACATCGTCGTATTAAAGCAACACGAAAACTTGAATAGATCGTTACCGACATATAATTGCGTCACTATTTTCTACTGTGTAGAGGCTTCTTTAATTAACTCAAAAATTTGCGTGTTATTTGCAAAATGGTGAAGTGGTAAACATTTCTCGTTCGGAGTGGCCTGATCAACAAGTATACGACAGCTTGCGCCAGACACCTTGTATAGGACGACGAAAGAACGAATTAAATGTCGGAGATGAGAACGCACGCCGCATTTCTTTTCGTTCATTCAACTTGTTTTCATCCTTCAGGGCGAAATTTTTCCTCATGATGAATAAGCGACGAGAGAATTGTCGCGCGAAGAAAGCGTCGCGGTGCGTTTAATGAGACTCTCTTCTAGATCCACCACTCCGGCGACAGTCGGACGCTGAGCTTTCGGGTAATACAGAGACCCGCTTTTTATTTTGAGGGAAACTGTATTTGCAAAATATAGCGCAAGCGCATGGTAACGCTTGGCCAAAATGCGCCAGTCGGCCGAGAACCCGTTAGCAGCGGAATTTACGGAGCCCATTAAAAATAGCGAAGCACCGCGAAGTGGAGCAAGACACATTCGGATATTTTATTAAGGATCTGACACAAATTCTAAGATACCCGCGAATTTCTCGGCGACGACCGCTTGAATTATCAAACGATCTGTTGCGAGCACGTGTGTATGTCTGTATGTATAAATATGTACATGCGTGTGTGCGATATATGTGCTGTACGCGTGTATTTCTCCCGGTTCCGCGCTAATGCGTGGAAAAGGCGATTATTAGACGCGTAAGAGAGTTTTTAATTTGCCGCGGGCTTAATATGTAATGCCTCGTTATTGCGCTATCAAGAATCTCCGACGTCTGGCGTTGCCGCAAGAGGAATAAAGGGGTCCTCCTCGTCCTGGTAGAGGAACGTTTTCTTGGTTTCCTCTTTCTCTCTTTCTCTCTCTCTCTTTCTCCCTTCTTTTTTACGACAGCGACGCAAGTGGAACACGCGTTCATGAGATGAGCACTCGGTTACATGCGAACGCCGTAACGTCGGAGCTCATTACCGGAGTACCAAACTGTTAATAATCGCGCGATTGCGATGGAAGTGCTAATTAGCGAAGCCACAATTAGAGAGCGCCATAAGTCTCGGAACGTTTATCCGGCGAGCGCCGGCGAGTCTTTTTCGAGCTCGAACTGCGAGCGGCGCGCGAGCGCACCCCGAAATGCTCCACCTCGTTTCGCGTAATTCGCCATCGCGATGCCCCGAATAATTCTAGTCGCAGAATCATCGTTTTCCCATCTGCTTTGCCCGGAAACATTAATTGGGCTTGTATTTTGGGGAAAAATCGCAAAATATACCTCGCCTGGATTTGAGAGTTCCATTGGAAGGTACGCACGGGCGGGGGGTACGCGCGTTTAAAAGACGAGCGTGATAATACGCGTGTAGGGGAGCGAGGGGGGAGTGATTAATGCACGCGTTGTTGGGAGGATAAATTACAGGATTTAATGAGCGATTTTAATACCGCCCGAAAACACAGAACGGCTTTATACGCACGGATCGACGTGCAAAATTTCCCAGGTATCTGTTACAACATTCTTGGCAGCCGCGTGTTTCTTAATCTCGCGCTATTAATCAACTTCTCCGAGCTGTAAAACATATCCGCTTGAGATCTGTGTGCGTTAAGATTGTGTCAATTAAGATGGAAATTTATAATCGAAATTTATAAAAGCTCGGAATCATCGGACTTTCCACGCGGACGAGACGTGAGACGTAAAATTTCGATCGGGCGGAAAGAAAATCGCGAGAAACTTCTTTTCATCCCCACGTCGTCGCGGATGCGACCGATGGCGTAGTTCCTCGCTTACTTAAAAACGCGAACATTTAACGCGTCCACACGAAGAACAATAATTCAGAGAGACAGCAAATTTCATGCCGTCGGAGCAAATAAATATACAGTGTGTCTTTTAAGTACCATCAAATATTTTAGATGATTCATAAGATTATTATGTGAGGAAATCAACGTCCGTTCTGAACTTTTCCTTACGAAATAAAACCCTGAAAAATCAACTCTTCAAGTATTGGACAGTATTTGAGAAACGCCCTGTATATTAATTTCTTTGCCACGACAGCATAACATTTGCAGTCGCCGTAAAAATGACTCGTTCCCGTGTACCTGTCGTTACGTAGTTTTCAACGTTTAAACCTTCATTCGTCCAATATTGGCATCCATTCCAGTAATCTCCGTAAAATCGACGACGCGCCGTGCTTCTCGGTATCGATATCAGCGGCAACATTCTTGGCACTCGACTCGATATATCTGGCGTTATTAATTAACTCCCCTTAACTATGAAATATCGCGGCCATTAAAAAGCCAACCAGCCAGCCAGCCGCTCCCCGAGGGTGCATAGCGCGAGCTTTCGCCGTCACGCGAACGAAGCGCGCCTACGTACATGCACGCGCTCTCGTTGCGCAGCTCGTGCTGTAAGCACGAGCAGTCTCGAGTAGAGAATTTTGATGCTACTTATTAATACTTCTAAAGATAGTTGGCGCCTACATAAACGGCTTGTAAACTAGGAAAACCTACTTTAACGGCACTCCACACAGTAAAAAAGTGTGTGTTAAATTTAACCTGTCTCACGTGTCCACACAAATTTCAGCGTTAATTTAATATAAGATGAATAAGTTGAAAAGTGGCACAAATCTTATGTAAAAAATTAACACAAAATCAATATCCATGATATATGTTAGTCACACTGAAGTATAAAATGTGTTAATTTGTGATTGTAAGTGTGTAATTTTAACACTTACACGTACGTTGAATATCGACTCAGCACAAAATACATACTGAGATAACAAACACAATACGTTAAATCAATCACGCAGGTGTGTTAAAGATTTAACGCAAGGAACGGTTCTTTAACAAGAACCAATTTCAACACAGGTACAAAATATTTCCTATTGTGTCACATCGTCAGGATCGAGCCTGTTTTGTTACCTCGGCTCCTACTGTGTCGTACAATTAAAGATTTAACGCAGGCCGAAAATGTCGATTCGGGGCGGCTCGTCCGCTGCGAAAGTTTCGCGGCAGCGCAGCGGCTCTCTTCCGGTACACCGAGACTTCGTCGTAAATTTGCGCGGGGAACGGGTCATGCGACGCATTATGCGCGCTTAACGTTACGATATTTCAAAAACGATTAATAACTGGATTCGCGGGCGAGTGCGAGCGCAAGCACACGCCCGAAGAGATTTGCGGGCGAAAATAACGCGCGCTCGCGTCTCTCTCAAGGTTTATTGTCCCGCGGTATTTCGCCAGCTTGCGTCGGCGTGCCGATGCCAAGAAGCCGCGATTCTCTCTCTCTCTCTCTCCCTTTTGATACCGGAGAAGATCGCCGCGGGCGTGAGACGACCGTCGCCGATATACATCACACCCACACCGCGCGCGGAAAATCGGCCGCGCGTTTCCGCAGCGCCGATCACCGCATGGTGACCCGATTTCGTCGTCGCTCCGCGATTATGTATTTATTTTTCACACCCCGTACGACGTGAGATCGAACGGAGGAATTCGCGTTGAAACGTTCGCCGTTTAACGTTCCCGAGAAGATCCGAGAGATTGTATCGGCGAGAAGTGCCGACGGAACGGTTTTACGGAACTTCGCAGATCCAAAGAGAACTTATCTCTCGCCGGGAGAGAAATGCGCAGTCAATGGAGATCGATTCGGCATCCTCGTGGTGATCCTCGTTGAAACTGACTGTGGTCGGCTCGTTCACGGTAATACATAACTCCTCCGCGCTCATAAATAATCATATCGAGAGAGAGAGAGAGAGAGAGAAAACAAGCGATTTAACAGTCCGGCGCAAATTACGCTCGACCATCTTTGATGCTAATCATACTCTTCTCTTTCCTCTTCTAAAACAGTAGCACTCGATGCATACGAGTTTATTAGCAACAACAGCGCTACTGCGGCGTTTACGATAAAAATGTGTTTCCCAGCTGTAATTATTTCTTCGTACACAATTGTAATCGTAGGTGCCAGACACATCTTTTTCATTTCCTCATTGCGCAATACCGAACACACAATGCGATATCTCCGTTCACTCGTCCATCCGATTCTCAATTATCCGTCATCGCGGTCTCGCTATTATTGTTAATATATTCAATTGTTATTTATATAACCGTAGGATAGTAAAATGGCGTCGTATCTCTCTCGACGGAGCGTCCTTTCCGACAAAGGGCTCGTTTGAAGGACTCAACAAAGGTCCTTTCAACGAGTATCCCATCCCCGTTAAACCATGAAAACCGATCAGAAAATTACTGTATTACGTTTTGCCGCGTAAAATCATTATTTAGAGTGCCTCGGGCACGAATGTCCCGTTACGTAAAGAAGAGAGGAGGACGTCCTTTTGGAAGTATCTCTCTCTTTCTCTCCCTTTCTTTCTCTCTCTCTGTCTCTCTCTTTCTATGTATACTTCGCTCGCGGCGTTCATGGTACCGACGGAAATGTAATTCCCAGCACACCCACGCGACTAATCCTAATCCCTTTGCGCGGGCTGCTCACGACGATTTCATGAATATACAAAACAAGGACGAAGCAACGACTTAAAAAAAAAAAAGAGAAAAAAACGAGAGAGAAGAGGGGGCGGAGGGGAGAACGCAGCGCGTCGCCTTTTTCCTCGTCGAGCAACGATACGCTCGAGAGATGCTCGCGGGTTTAACTTTCGTGGGAGATTTCCAAATGGAGCGAGAACAATTTCGCCGTTTTTCCACCTGTTCTTCCTTTCGTGGCGACAAATGATCGCGGTTTCTTTTCCTCTTTCTCTTCCGCCACCGTCGTCGCCGTCGGACCGCGCGATTGAATTTCGCCCTGAAGTCGCGCGAAACGTATTTAGCTCTTTCTCGCTCTCTCTTTTTCGACAGACCGCGGCCTTTCTTCCGGGAAATTTCACCGGATTCATCGTTGATCGAATCGCTTCGATCGGCAGCGCGGAATCGCGCAAATCGCACGGATATCGGTGCGCAAAGTTAATTAATTTAGACACCGGGACAATGAACTGGACTTTTTTTATACGGGCGAAAAATAAAATATAAAATATTGACGTGCAAAAATATATGTATCGTGTGTGACATAGAAATTAGAGATGAATTCAACTGTCAGAGAGACGAAATATCTTCTTTCGTGGTGCACCTTCGTTTTGCGAAAACTTGTCCGCCCGCAATGTCGTCGAGATTTATACATACAGTCGACGAAAGAAAATGCGTAACATGCGTCATCTCGACGAATCCCTCAGAACGCCCGATATTCAATAGAAAAATGTACAATCACGAGAAACGATATCAGAGAGGAATTTTTGAGAATTGCTGAAAAACAAATTCTCTCATCGTACGTTGGGAAGCACATTGAACAAGAAAAGTGTCGCAGCATTCTTCTTTCCATTGACTGTGTGCAAAGTTCAAAGATAAAAGGAACACGTGTGTGAGACGACGGAACGCGGTCGACGAGAGCATCGAAATGTCATTGCTATCGATTTTTCGTCTCGCCAATGTCGGAGCACAGAAGTGCAAGCTCGTAATTGGCACCGACATAATTAACCACGTAGACAAACTAACCTAGGATCGCAAGCCAGGCAAATATGACGTTATAGAGGAGTCTCTCTCTCTCTCTCTCACGACGAGAGGCCGCCGTAGACGAGAGCATGATTCATAAGGGGAATATTCCCCTTGTGAATACAGTTCGAACGTTCAGTCATGACGCGCCCGGTCGGTCGGTGTGTGTTTCGCCGTATGGCGCGAGAACCGTAGAATGTAGATGAGCTTATTGAACCTCAACAGCGAATTAAGCGCGACTACGAAGAGCCAGACCGATGGTAGATGGGGGTAATTGATGCGATAACAGTGAGAGAGAGAGAGAGGGAGAGAGAGAGAGAAGGACTCTCTTCCTGAGCCACGTATATCCACGAGAAAAACCTAAATGAGTGTACGGCGATTGCTATCGGGATACGCGCGCGTGTTCTCATTTTCCAGTACATTCGAGATTTAGTTTAATTTAGACTAACATTTTTTTTTTATTTATTATCGGCCGTTTATCAGATGTTGTTTCGCGATCAGGTTATTATTTTGATTTAGATTCCAATTTAGGCTAGAGGTGCCTTCTGTATCAGGCTGTTACTTTCATTTAGGTTCGCGCGAGCCACTTTGTAGAATTTCATCGATTGCCAATGACTTTTTCTTCGACCGGGAGAGCAATTCAAGCGTGAAATTAACCGCGAGGGCGCGCCTTCTAATACCCCAGAGCTTACGCACGTACGGATCTCATCGCGTTCTACGGAACGTATGGAAGACGTTTTCGAAGCCTTGAATTATTGAGCGAGGGACACATCCCCGAAATTGATAATTCACGTATTCCGTGTTTTTCAATTCCGCGAGAGTTCTTTGATCCTTAAGCTCCGCTTACGATGGCTCGGTTTGCGGACGATTACGCGGTGGAATATTAACGTTTGCGGGAATTTCGGATCCTCTCCGCTGCGCCTTCAATACATCACGTCGTTTACATTCGCGAACAGCGCGACCGGCTCTGCATTTCCCCGCCCGTGTATTCCGGAACATTTCGTAGCGTCGGCTCCTCAAATCTCGAAACCTCCGCGGACCCTTTGATCTCGACATCGCGAATACATACGGCTATATATAAAATAGCAAGCACACAGACAGACATACAGGCAGAGACAGGGAGAAAGATATAGAGAATGGGCAAACTTTCTCTCTCTCTCTCTCTCTCTCTCTCTCTTACAAGACTCACCTCGTATGCTCTGAAGAGCAGATAGAGCTCCCTCGGCTTGGCGTCCATCGGCAAGCCACTCACGAACAAGGTGCGCACCTGAAACGGTAAAGAAAGAGAACGATAATTGAGTTAATTAACCTAATTGGTAGGTCCGGAGAGGGAAGAGGGACAGACAGATCGGGGGAGATCGAGAGAAAGAGGGAGGTAGGAAAACAAGGAAAGAAGAGCGGTCTTCGAATAAGAAGACGAAGGAGGAGGTGGAGAGAAACGCGCGGTCCAGGTGACTCTCGGAGGAGACGAGGGAATCGACTTTCTCGATTTGACTCCTGCCCTCCTGAACGCGAACGAGCCGATGGCTGGCTAATTGCAGAATCAATGCAAGAGCCTGAGAACCGTAAGAAGTCGCCTCCCCCCCCGTCGCACCCACCCACTCGGCTAGCCGCCTAGCCCGTCTTCCTTTTTAATTTCGCGATTAATTCGGCAATTTACGAGCGGGCGATCCCAATTAATTGGCGCGAAAAGCCCCCGAAGGTCCCCCTTAAAGTGATTCACGAAGATATCTCGTCCCCCTCCTCCCTGCCCGGCCACCCGGCCGATATTGATCGTTCTTTCCGGCTACTACTATTACTGATCGTTAGCGCCGGTGTAACTGAATTAATGCGATATTGTTTCGCTTTCGTCGGAGAATGCAAATCGACTTTCCGTGCTTGCCGCTGCTGCTGCAGCTGAATGCCGTCATCGGGAACAATGCAACGAGAAAGACGACTGACGCAGCTTTCGTTAGCGAGGCGCGCTCTCGAGCGCATATTAGCGCGCCAGATAATTACTAATCGAGCGTTCTCGAGTCGATACAAATTGCTGGTAATTCGTTCGTTTCTCCCGCTGAGAGTGCGCGAGCGCGTTACAGTCGTGACGCCACGGGGATAAAATGCGCGGACCGCGTTTCCGCGCGATCGCCGATATTAAACCTAGGTTAACGAACCATCCTGTGACTTACGTTATTATTAATCCTTCGTAAAAATCACGGCCAAAGGAACAATGTCACTTTTATCGAGAGGTAGAAACTTACGTTTAAAATATATTTATGATAATTAGACTTTAAAACAATGAAACATTAAGACAATAATTATCCAGCAGAACTTGCATACGTTTTGACATGAGTGCGATATATTGCTGTTTTAGCTAGTGCAAGTTAGTTGTCATTGTCCTGGATTTGGACGGGCACAGAGTGCAGACTGTTCGTGTGATGTAATTATTTTTACGATGGTTTAATGAGGATTAAATAATTTCTGAGACCGGATTAATCGGCCGAGATAAGACGAGTTGAAGGGACAATTTCTGACGATTTCCTTTTCGCCGAAAATTAATATTCACTCCACCAACTGGAAGAAAGAAATGATCCGAAGCGATACATTCGCGCAGATAATTGCGCCCGGCGGGCAATATTTTGTCGGTTCTCGCTGCGATAATTAATGGTGTCCCTTTATCACCGGCAAACTTGGCGATGCAACGCTGATAAAAAGCCGAGCGAGGCACGTAACCGTTTCGGCGTGGTCCTCGTCGTCGGCGTCGTCGTACGGTACGGGGTTGCCTACTAATGGATGAGACTAAGAGAGTAACTGTAAAGTTTCGCCGAGCAAGTTACATGACCGTCTTACGCCGAGAGCGGCCTTAAGTAATTGCTGCGGCCACGCACACTCGCGCGTGCCTCGCCATGTCTCGCGGTCTCTCTGTCGCGTCAAAGGTGCGCGCATGCAGCACACGTTGCGCATGCACGCAGGTGCGCAGGTGAGCGTGTCACCAAGGCAGGGACGACCTCGCGCGCTCCCTCGCCGCCCAACTTATAATGATCTCCGGAGCGGAGCATCAAATTGCCGCAATGAGGTTGCGGCAATTAATAAAGTTAAGAAACACCGTTGAGCAAAAGTATGACGGTTAGCAACTCACGCGGGCGAACGTAATTACGGAGTCGAGTCGCGCCGAGTTGCCGAGCCGAACGGTGCGGCGCCGCTCGTGTAATTATTCTAATTTTTCGCAAAGACGGCTCACCCCGATTCTCCCGGCGGACTCTATCGGCCGCCGCTGAACGTTTCTCTTGGAACACTCGGTACACTCCTGGTGGCGGGGAAGTTCCGAATTAGCGATCGGCATTGCGCGAGGCGTTACACGAGGCGACGAGGCAGGCAATAATGGCCAGGTGAAAATCGACACACGCGCCGACGTGCGTCGATATACACCAGACGTCACACTATGTGCTTTAACACGCCGACCGCCCCTCGTTCGTTCCCCCGTTCGTTGCGCGATAAGTTCCGGAACAGTTGGACAGTCAATATGATTTGAAAGATTACAAATATTATGGTCATCAATTATAGTCGAGGTAACTTTTTTTGTAATACGTGCTCTTACAGTAATAATACTCGACAGCTGCGAACAGTTAATTTTAATGAGACCAATCGTTCTTTTCCCTCAGTGTGCACATCGACGTGCGCGACTCTGACTCCATCAGAGTCTCTTCGAAAACCAGCGGATGGCAGGCGCTCCCGTGCTCTTTGAGATGATCCGAGTGCCAATTTGGATCACGCAGTCTTTCCTGCAGAGCATCTCGCGAGATAAAGGAGAACGAAGGGAGGTGGCGAGCATTTACGTTACTCGAGACTCCCCCCGGGTTCTTCGAGACGCGCTTGTCTCGTAGCTACTTCCGATACGTACTTTGACTTGCGTTATTCAAGCGTAAAACTGTCGGAGGAAAGCGAGGAAGTAACCTAGCCGGGAGAGATGCTATCGATAGTTACCTCCTGGAACTGGCTTGCCCGAGACGCCAAGTATCGAGACTGTACTGCGCCCGCAAATCGGCATCGAACCCGGTGGTCCACGTCGATCGGCGAGAAAGGAATGCGAATCGCTCTCTATCTCTATCTATCTCTTTTGCTCTTTCTCTCTCCCTCTTTCTCCGTTTCCGCGGCAATTATCCGATTAGATTGCGAAATAAATATCCGCGCGCGTGCTGAGAGGCGAGGCGAAGCGAGGCCGGGTCGCTGATACGCAAGGAAAGTCGTGAAGAATGCGGCGAAAACGCGAACGCCTCCTTACGCCGAAAGTTCGATTTTCAATTCTGCCGCCACCGTGCGCGACGGGGCTGCCGGGGAAAACTCGCTGAAATGCGGAATTGCGCGAGAGGATTCGCGACAACTCGATCCTTGTTTCACCCGGGGCGTGAAGCGTCTCCACGGAGGAGGCGAAAATCCGTAGGGAATATTCGAGCAGTTGCTCCGGGTGCTCGCCGATACCTCTTATTATTTCGACTCGTGAGCGACTTAATTAGCTTAATTTTAATCTTGGTACACGGTAATACGATTAATCATGCTTCTCGTGTCCTTTGTCACCTCGGCAACGCTGTTGCTGCACCTTTTCCAACTTGGAGGACTTCGGGCGCGCGAACTCCGACGATTTATTACGAATCTCTCTCTCTCTCTCTCTCTCTCTCTCTTTTTTTTTCTTTCTCTGTCTCGTTCCCTCCCTCCTTCTTTCTCTCTTTCTCTCTCGCCATTCTTTCGACCTACGCGAACAAAATCATATTGTTGTTCCGCTTATAAATATTCCTCTAGTCTAGTCCATCGTCACGCCAATTAAACGCGATGCACATTAATCAGATCTTTATCCAGAAAATTGTCGGTTTCTCATTCCTCCGCCTCGTCTTTATTCCATTTTTCTTTTCCTTCTTGTTCGCATTGAAAATTCCGCGCGCGTTCGCGGCTTCTCTCTCTCTCTCTCTCTCCCTTTCTTTTTTTGCGCGCACGCCTGTCGTTAGGCGGGTTTTGCAAGGCGTAGCTTCTAAACGACAATAATTGATCGTGGACGAGCGAGTCCACTCCCAGCGTGCTCGCAGCTGACCGTGTCGCCAGTTCTCATTGTTTCATCTTCAAAACTATGCCGCGCCGCCACTTGCGCATCCGCTGGCGACACTCCTTGTCCCATATTTGCGTTCCCCTTTTAGCGGCCGCTGTTATTTAGAAGCAACTTCGTGTACCCACCGGTATACGCGCGTGCATGTCGGTAAGATCGCGCGTATATATATATATATATAGAGCTTTTACATTTTCAAGATGTTTAATTGGGAATACATTTGCAGGATTTTGCATGAACTCTCGAATGGAAAATGTCGAGATAAATTTGACTCGAGATAATATGCGGGACAGTATATTTTTACTCATTCGCGCAACGATTCGCGCAATTCGAAAATCTATGCACAGATTTTCCCTAGCTTTTTCAACAATTCATATCCTGAAAACTATTTAGATGTAAATTAATCTCTTCCCACACACACATAAACCGCGCGATAAGAATCGATCCGGTAGCGAGAGATTAATCGCGCGCCCCGTACTTGGAGATCGCACGTGGCAGAAGGAAGGCACCGATTCGTTACCGTCCCCTCGTTAATTTCCGGCAGGAAGCATCGAGGACGGAAAAGCGGCGGGAAGCACGCGAAGAAAAAATAACTGTGAGCCCGCGAGCCGATTGATTTAAGGTGAACCCGCATAGCAGATCCCCGCGTCCCGTTAATTGTTCCTTCGCCGATCGATCAAGCCGGTTTCTTTGGCTGAACTTGCGGGATTAGTTTACGTCGTGTGCAGCTCCCGGCACACCGTCGCCCAGATT
>NW_014557929.1:0-53462 GCF_001313825.1 Dinoponera quadriceps | reverse complement strand
GTAGATCGCGCGTCGAGCATTATTCCCGCCGTATCGCCGTAAATCACGGCGCGAGGCCCGCTAAAAGTTCCCGCAAATTATTATGTACATGTGCAAATCGGCGAGTCCGCGATGCTAATTTGATACAACGCGAGGAGTCACCCCCCCCCCCCCCCGCTCGCCACACTCTTCGGTGAAATGTGTCGCCCGTTTCGACCCGTTGTCTCCGCGAAGATACGAGTCACTCATGACTCGCTAATGATTCGCTAATTTCGCCCACGTCGGGATCCACAAGCGTATCCCGCCGACCGGCGACTTTTTACCGACGAGCCGACAACAAACTCGCCGAGCCCCTTGCCGCGCCTCGAAAGTTTCGCCGTTCTCCGACCGCCGACTCGCGCCCTCCCCCTCCCCCCCACCCCCGAGAAATCGATTCGATTGCGTAAACTCGAGATTATTGCACTTAATCTATCAAGTCCCGTGGTGCAACACGCGCGGTGGCGGCCGGCAGAGAACGATCGTCCGACACGGTTCGGAGTTCCTTCGCGTCTCTCTCTGTCTTTCTTTCCGTATGTCTTTCTTCTAATTTCAGTCTTATTACATTTTATTTAATTTACCTCATTTCCATTCCATGATTGTTATACGTGTTATTATTTTGAGAATAATCCTTATAATATATTAAGGTGCTTTAGGGGAATTAATCCCGGAGAAAGTGCATAAATAATAAATAATATGCTCTCTCCCTCTCTCTCTCTCCCTCGATTTCTCTCCCTGTCAGTAGGTTGCAGCGCGAGCGCGCGTCGACAGCATCGGTCAAACGCGACGACGCTAATCGATTAATCTTGAATCAGAATTTATGGTTAATTCGATATCGCGCGGCGAGAGGAACGTAATTTGTAAAACGCACGCCTCGCCGGATGCCGGCGGGTGGAAACGCGCGGTTACGAGCGCTATCTATTTACCGGCAGAGAAATCGACGGCGAGGAGAGGAGCGGGGGAGAGGGATGAGAATTTATTCGATCCAATGAAGCTCTCGTTCGAACGTGCGCGTATTAAACACAATCGATACGTACGTACGTACGTTGTATTAAAATACCGAATCGGATGCACCGGCGCGCCGAGCGAGCTCGAGCGGAACGGTTTTCATGAGAAACTGTGCGCACGGATGGTATAATAATGAAATAATAATAAAAGAGGAAAAAAGAAGGAGTGAAGAAACACTGCGCAGTTTACCGGCGCGAATTATTCTATTCTTTCGGTGACGTCAACGTGTCGCGTTGAAAACGACGCACAATTTGCCGGTGAAAATATTCAATGCGCCGACGACCGGTCGGGAATGCACAATGCCGAGCCAAATTAGTTGCTACGAGTAGGAAGCGTTTTTGTCGCCGAACGTGTGCGTGCATGTGTGTGTTCCGCTTAAGAGAGGAATGTTTTTATCCCACCCGTGCGTAGATCGTTGAAAAAAGGCGAATAATCCGCGCGCCCAAAGTGAACGTTCGTGATCCATCGGTGATTTTCCATTATCGTCACAGCACACGTCGCTTTCACGCCGCGCTTGTTCTTTTTCCGTTCGCGTCGCGACGAATTTATATGTAAAATTAAGCGATAGACGCTAATCTTGTTTCAACAAACGAGCAACCGTACTGAAATACTGCTTATTACCGGAACATTTATTCAGTATTATTTATCGCCGACGAATTTTTATCTGCGAGTAAACTCACTCGTGAGACTCGTCCGGCGAGATTTTCATCGCGTCGAGGGAATTTAACTTCGCATTTCCAAATCCGAGCCGCATCATCTTTGAACGGTAACAGCCGTGGAACGAATCCAACGAGACGCATAACTCACTCTACGTGTCCTGTTCAGACCGGCGATTACTCGCCGATACTTGTTCAAATTAACCAATTTGTTCAAATTGAACGAAATTAACCGATCTGCTCAAAATTTTTGTTCGACAATCAGCGACTCGACGATTCGCGAAGGACGGGAGGCGGCTCGACGACGGAAAACAACGTGTCTCCTCCGCGCTTTCTCGTCCACTTGGTCGCGTTTCACAGAGCGAGGCCGCGATCAAAGTGATGGCTCGGCGAGATCACGTCAGGTCGCGCGGGCCACGTGCGAATCGCATCGCGATGCGCGCCGACGTAGCCGTGTAAACTTCGCTCGGCCCGGATACCCGACACGAGACGGGAATCTCGTCTCGCATTTGGACCGCATCTGAGCGATTTCGCGTCACGATTGCGGCGCGTACCGGTCTGCCTCTTCAATTTTTCACGGTTAGCCTTGCGACCGCAACAGAGTTTCGTGTCGCTGATAAGAGAGCCGTTAATTCGCTTTTCAGCAAAGCTCGTCCGACGAGAGAGAGAGAGAGAGAGAGGAGAGGGATGGGGGGAGCGTGGGAAGGGGAGAGAGATAGAGAAGAGCCTCCCGCAATTGCGGTTGAAACAACACAACTCTCGATGAACAAAGGATCGATCCAGAATTTCGCGGAGGGGTTGTATTGCGTGTGTACTCGCCTTCCGAGAATATTTTATTCAAATGCACGGTTGAGAGCGAGTTTTAAACCCTCCGCGCTTCAAGGACGCCACAGTGACGCCGTCCGAAATTTCCTGCGGATCACGAGAAACGCTGCGGCGCCTCTCGGATTTTAAGTGAATTTTAAAACTAGCGCTGCGGACTCAGATTTCAAACCGGAAAAACGCCGCTGCGGCGTTCTTCGAGTTCAACGAGAAATTTCAACTCTTTTCGCGCCAACGATGACGGCGTCATAAGTGTCAAAAATTTGAGACGTGACGAAAAGAGGACCGAGAAGAAGTTCCTATCTTGTATGAAATATTTCTTTTCTCCGAAAAAAAGAAGTGAGAAAAAAAGAGAGAAAGACAGACAGACAGAGAAAGAGAGAGAGAGAGAATTGTGTTAAAGGATTATATAATAATTTAAGGACTCCGACTTTTGAATCTCGAGGTTTGAGCTCGCATGACTCTCTTCTCACGCCTTGATTTTACGTTCAGCCGTCCCTTTATGACACTTTGGACAATTTTCTCCGTTCCAGATCTCTTTCCGCGGTGGATTTACATTCCCGGTGGTCGGAAACGTGCGTGTGTGTGTGTGTGTGTTGTGTTGTGTGTATCCGTGCGTACGTCGGTTAACCGAGTCTCGTTTCCGAGCTAGACACGCGCGAGGAGGTTCGAATTAAAAGATCGGCGCGACGAATAAAATCCTTCCCCCCCCCCCCCCCGTGCGATCGCGATTATTCCCCGTCGGCGAAGATTCGCGCGCTCTTCGATTTAATCTCCTCGTAATTACGCGGCGCGCGGAATTTTCGAGGCGCGATCCGAGCGAGGAGCGTCGAGGAGCAAGGAGCGTGCTTCCGTTGGCGCGGGGCGAAATAAAATACCGGAGCTGGGGTTCGATGGTCACGGGCTCGTTTTCAGCCGTGTACGCTCCCCGTAGACGCTCGCACACTCGTGTGCGCGCACACACACATACGCATACACCCTGCCATGCATATACAGGCGCACAGGCGCGCCGGTTACACACGACAAACGTAGCTCGCATTATCTCCTTACAGCACGGCGTATCAGATTTTACGGTGACCGCGTCGCGCGGAACGTCCGTATCAAAATTTTCCAAGATTTCCTATCTACAGCGGACGCTCCCCCGTTGATCTCGAGTACGGGGGGGATCGCGGCGCCCAAATTGTTCAAACGGAAGGAGAAAATAACGCGCGGGCGCTGATAAAATCGCGAATTTTTCGAGACACACGCGGGAAAAAAAAGTCCCGTTCCGGATTTACCCGACAATGGACGAGCCAGGCGCGTTGCGCTCGAGGGGAACGGAATTCCTGGCTCTTGTGAACCGAATTCAGTTCTGTTGCAACCAAAATTAATAATAATAAGAATAATAACAATAATAATAATAAAATATCTTTCTGAAAACTCAGTTATTGTGGCTACCCGGGTCGAAATTTTAGTCCTACATTCTACTCACCACGTTAAAAGTTTCTAGCACGTTAAGTTTCCATTAAGTCCTCTATCATGCTCTTTCGATGCTCCAAATGGGAAGTTATTTCCGTTTTTCTCACTAGAAGATTCGAACAACCTCCCTATAGTATCAAAGGAGCACAATAAAAACACTTTCGAACACTGAACGTAAAACTAAGAGACTTAGAATAGGACTAAAATTTCGACTCGGATGAATCCAATCCCGAGGTATAAATTCTGCAAAAGTGCATCGTGCCGATTATTAATCGACTTCGACGTGATCTTCGTGACGCTCCCAAGAGAGAGAGAGAGAGAGAGAGAAAGAGAGGGGCTTTTAAAATTTGCAGAACGGTTACGGATGCGCCGTCTATGCTGAGAAGATGCATTGCGGATGGACGAATCGGGAACGCCGGAAGCGTCGCGCCGTCATTTTTCTCCGCCTATCTCGATTCACGCCAGAATTTCGGCGTATCTTACGTCGCTAGGTGTAATTAATAATAGATCGACCGGAGGGCGAGCTATATCTTCGAGCCCGCCTTTAAATATAGTCCCTCTCTCTGCGCAGGAGTGCATCGCCGACACCGATCGCGGCGGCGATGCAACTCTGTTAAGTAACGTCGGGCGTGGTAATCGCGTGAAATGTCGCAGAGCCACCAGACGGCCCCTTTTCGACCCGTAGATTCCGCGGAAGAAGTTGCGCGCGACTTAACTTCGTCGAGAAATTCGATCCCCGCTCAATTTCGCGCGAGTTCGTCTTCGTGAGAGAAAAAAAAAGGAGGGGAAAAGGAAGAAAAATTCAATTCCAGGCTCATCTGCGCCGGGGGTAATTGATGTTGAAAATTAAGAAAACCACCGGGCGAATAATGGCCGTCCATTAATACTGCATTAGGAAAATTGATTTACGGACGCAAAGATTTACGGCCGCGATACGCTCGCACTGACTCGCGCGCTTTCCGCGTAACACGAAGTGACCCCTGCCCGCATATATTCGCCGCATAAAAAGACGCAATTATATCAAAGTGCGATTAATATCTATTCATTATATGTCGATTTGGGCACAGATAGCGGTGAGAGGAGAGAAAGGAGAAGCATCATTAATTGTGCGCTCTGCGAAAGATTTCTCCCACCGTGATGCGAAATGAGTATATTTTAAACATTTTTCACCGAGTTGATGGCAACGAAATCCTGTGTATAAAGATAGTGGCTTGAAAATGTGAAAATAATGAGGAACAGCTGTTCACAGTTGATAATTGACGGACAAGTTGACGGAGCGAGAGAGCGCGCGGAATCGTCCAAAACGTCGGAAAATCAATTCAAAACTCTCATATTCTCACACACGTGCATAAGCAAGAATATGTAATATTATATGAAGATGAAACTTGCTTGCGTGAGGAAATTCTATACAACTCCGCGAAAAATATTAATATTTCGTCTACTCAAGAATAATTCTCATAAATTGAGAGGGGGAAATTTTCGATAAAAAGGACAACATCGTCAATCTGACACAATTCTTAGTTCGAAGGTGTCGTTCTCCCTATCCGACATTTTCCCCTCTCAACTCATGAAAATTATTCTCGAGTAACTGAAATATGATATTTATCGCGGAACAATATAGAATTTCTTCACGCGCAAGCCGGTCCCATTTTCACATACAAGATCACATATTCTTGCTCACACATAGACGAGTCTCGAGTTGTGCGACAGCGCAATTTTTTCATTTTTTCGCGCACGGAACTCACCGGAAGGGATTCCCGTTCATCCGGGCGATGAAAATGAATTTCCTCTCGCGCGATCACCGCACGACACATTAAAGCCATGAGAAGCGGTTCCAAAAATACAACGTCGGGGAGATCGATAGCTCACGCGCGGTTTATGCACCACCGGCGAGGTGTGTATCAACGTTACGCAAATCACATAATGCCGGTTGTTAAACTGCGGCCGGGACTGCACCAGTGATCAAGCGCATTATTAATTATTATCCTTTACGTTCGTCCACCGGCCGTTATCCTTCCCCGGGGGAAACATGGAGGAGCACGGTGCGTGCGTATGCACGGTGTATAATTAATAATAGGATCGCTAGGCGTCGAGCTATTTTTAACGCCCGCGCTCGGATATAATGCCGGGTTTTCGTCGCCGATATTGCACGACGCGCGAAAGAAAATCCGCGTTTCGTCTCCCTCCGAGCCAAGAAAGCGTCGCGCTTCGTCGTCCGCTCGGCGAACGAACACGACGTTCGTTTGTACACACCGGTGTGTCATGCCACGTGTGTGTGTATGTGTGTGCGCGAGTGTTCCCGTAACAAAAGAGCGGAATTAATCGCGAATCTCGGACACGCACGTGTTGAATCTTTCGTCGCGGTGCGTTACGTGCCAACTCGCTGTTGCGCTAAATCAAAGTTTCGGTTAGCAGCGGCGATCTCGCGCTACTAGAGACAGTGCGAGAGACAGAACGTCATTTTGTAAGGCGTCCCTCGGAACACGGTCGGAAGCGCGCGACCCCTTAGCGAAAATCGTTTAACGAGATAAACATCTTACGCGCGAAATGAGAATCTATTTTTGAGAGCCGGTATACGTGTGTGTGTGTGTGTGTGTGTGTGTGTGTGCTCTCTCGGATTTCGGAATTATTTGATCGTCGCATCGAGCAATGTTCACCTACGACGGAGAATTCATGGCATATCGCGATGTAACGCGGGAAAGCGTACGTTTTTGATTTAACGTAATGGAACATATATTTAACGCGCGACGGGAACGGTAATAAACACGCACTCGCACTTGCGTTATGTTAAACTTGTGCACTTTATAATTCTCTTTATACGCGCCCGTAATGATTTTATAATATCTACGACGTGGTGTGCAAATGCCGGTGCGATCGGTTGAAAATCGCTGGTACGTTCGATCTTTTCCTGATACGCTCTCGATCTTCTGGACAAATAACGGAAGTTTTTAGTTTTCGGGATCGGGATTTGCGAATTGCGAGCGAGTGAAAATTTGATTGACATGAGATCCGCGCCGTCGTATCAAGTCTGATAACAGAAATGATATTTTGTTGTCGCGCCTTGAAAAGTTAATTTCCCAAAGCTCTTTGGACCCTTTAACCTTTCATCCATTATACGACACTACGATATACACGGTAATCGTTAGATAGAATTTTAAATAAAAATTTAAACAAAAATATTCCGTTTAAAAGATCAAATAAATGAATTTTCTCTTTATTCTTCGAAGAAGCTACGCTACTTTTGCAGAAGAAAAAGGTGCAAATTACAAAATATCAATATTCTCCGAAATAATTAAAACTGCCGAGAAAGAGAGACAGTCACGAACTAAAATTGGAACTAATAGCCCCAATCTGATGGTACACCTCGGAGAAGCCGATGACCAGTGACACGCGTCGTGAGCTTTCGAACCCGGCTTTACGGCTCTTCTCGTCGACTCTCCCCCGCAATTCCGAGATTACCGCTGCATCGTCTCGGCGAATACGAGACAAACGGCTTTTTTCTTAATTGTACTTTCAAATTACGGCCACCTCCCGAGCGTTCCGTCGCGATTTATCAACCGTGCAGTGGTCTGGCGTCTTGCGAATATTCAATTTACCCGCGACATTAGTCACAGGCGAACATATCATGTCCGGATACAATTCACTCTAATGGCTTTCCGCTAACAATCGCCGCGAATCGCCCTCCTCCCGCGTTTCCGCCGCGTTCTGCATACAAAGACGCCCCCTTACATCGCTAATGAACTCAATTTCCGATCAACCGTGTTCGTTGTACCTGTTCTTGCCATCATTATAAAGCTCGCTCGCTCCGCATTGCACTTTATCATCGTTCGCAGCTGTTTTCTTCCTTTCCTCCCCCCTCCCCCCTCTCTCTCTCTCCGCGCACGCTCCGACTCGCGTCATCTAACGCACGATCGTTAGACTCGCGAATAATCCGAGCAATTACCCCCCTCACGTCCCGAGATACACAATCGCCCCATCGTTCCCAATCTATATTATTCTTGCTTTCGAGTGTCGCGCGAGAGTTTATGCAAGTTTCACGATAGCACACGTGTATGTGTGTGCGCGCGCGCACGCATTTGTATGGCGCAGCCGCTACCGTTTCGTCCGTGTGTCCTCCTTTTACGTCTTCCCGGAGGTCTCAGGGATGCAATGCGCAGTGATAAATATTTGATCCATCCCTCCCTCCTTCTTCCATCGTCCGCTCATCCGGCCGTGCGCGATCAAAAGAAAGCGCGCTCGATACCCGCCTGCGTATGGCTCGGAGCGGGGCGACTTCCGCGGACGGAGCATGCCGGAAGCAACTGGGTTGCATTGATACGCCCCGCGCGTGGAAAATAAGATCGGCGACGACGGTGTGCACGGACAATACAGCAGCAGCAGCGCGCGCTCGGCGAAATGAATGTGAGGCTCGTGCACATGGCGCGCGCGTTACAATTGGTTTGACCTCGCACACCGCTTTCATTATTGATGGCCGCGGCGGTTTCTTCGCGACGGACGATGAGAGGCTACACGGCGCGCGCGGCAACCGCTGGAAACAGTGCTACCTTTTGTGGAGCGTCTCTCCCCCGCGATTTCTAGGCGAGGCGCAGGAAATTGCGGCGAAGTGGCCGCGCGAGCGAGCGAGCGGCCGAGCGTTTCTTCGGCCCGCAAAATGCAGATCGCTCGATTCCACTCGCTCGCCAGGCGCAGCCACGACGGCGGAGCCGCGAAGGCCGCGGTTGCAGAGTGTACCGAGTGTATCGAGGGCGTTCGTCACACCTCGCGCATACCTGCAACGCCGTGATTACGCGTGTCGAGAAACTTTTGGGGGAGGTTGCCTCCCGGACGCTTTATTTCGTGTTTTATATTATTGGGAGTAAGTGATGATAAATATGGAAACGTTTCGAAACGCCGGGCGAGTGAAAATGCGTTATAACGAGTGTCGGTTATTGTGTAATGGCGTATTACACAGCGCCGCTATGTAACGGCGGGCTACTAAATAAATGATTCCGTAAGTAATCGCTGGAATTCGTCGCCTAACAGAGGCGGGGATATCAAGAGGGGTCGTAATATTACCTTCTCCTCTAACGATCTTATTGATTCACGCCCGGGAAAAATTAATCTTTTCGAATGTTCGGAAGAAACGAACGCATCCATCGCCATACCGTCACGCGTGCAACGTTTCCGGCAAAAAAAAGAATTTCTGCTGTCTCTCGCCATATTCTCCGAGTCGGATTTTCCGCCGATTAGAAGAACCGTCGATCAGCGGAATCACGACGACAGCTTGTCAATCATCTTCCGTCCTACGAAGGCAGGAAAACACACGGCCGCGCGCTCACGTGCGTCCTGAAAGAGCGCCGCTAATACGGCGCGACTGATTTAATTCCACTTGCTGAGCCTCGCTGAAACGAATGATACGCCGGTAACAGCGACATAAATCACATCTATGGGGTTATAAGTTCAAAACGTAAACGGGGGCATAACACGCCCTACTCTTACTTTATTACCCGCAGGACGACGGCGCGCGCGGCCGAAGGGAATGTCATCCCCTGACATATCGCGGCCCGGGACAAAATAGCTCGCCGCGAAAAAAGGCGAGGAGGGACGTTACGTAAGGCGATTGTGCGATACCTCCGAAAGAAAAAGAAAACAAAAGAATAAAATGAAAAACCGAACGACGATCAACCCTGGCCGTTGTTAGGGTCGATTTCGGCGAGGAGACGATTTCGACTGAAGGTCAGTCGGCCGAAACGGCCGATTCGTAGGACTGATCGCGCGATAAAAGCCTGATGGCCGAGTTAATGCGATTTTAATACCTCGGCCTAGTCATGATCGAACCGCGAGATTAAGAGCATACGAAGATATCGCGGCAATAATGTTCCTACTGTCCGACGGCGAGTAAATGTACGTACTGTCGCTACGTGTCCTTTCAACGAATATCGATCTCCGCCGATATTTCCCAATCGGTAATAATTAACGCCACCTCACGACGGGGGTAGGGGGAGGGCGCGAGTTATTGACAGAGCGCGAAAAACTGTTGATAAAACCGCCGGATAGGTCCCGGCGCTGATAAATTGTATATAAATGTATTTAAGAGATTCATATCAATATTTGCCGCTGTTCAATATCTCCCGTGTTTATCTTCGCGTTCCCCGCTCCGGTGTTTTGTAAGGCGCGGTATGTCGCTCAAATTATGCGGTGTGGAATGCAATCGAACACGGTGTTTGGATTCATTCGCCGACGGGGCTTTCTCCCGTCGACAACAATCGCGCGCGATATCGGGCGATTCTTTTTAATTGCCAACGGTCGAAAATACATTGTATGTAAATCCGCGCCGGTCCGCAACGCCGAGAATTTCGTCGCTTCGCGTCGCGGTCTCCGGAGAGCTCCCTTCGCCGCCACGTCGCGCGGATTTGCGATACGCGACGTGGCTTTCAGGAAATGTCCAAATGTTAAAAGTTAAGATGCGGAAAGAGAAAAGGAGAGAGAGAAAAAGAGAAAGAGAAAGAGAGATAATATATCCGACGAATCTCCCCGCGAGGGAGCTCGATTCCGTATTGATCGTAGGGACGATGCAGAGATAGAAAGCCGCGCGTTAGACGCTTTCGAACGCGGATCAATAATACAAGTTCAGTCCAGGTAAGTTCACGCGTACTTACGCGACGCGGGTAGCTTCGCGGACGATTATTTCCCCCTGCTCCCCTCGCGGAGGATATGGAAAGGCGACGATAATTTCTCGGTAACGGAGAGAGACGCGTCGACGGATCTCAGGGAAGGGAGAATAAACGTTACGGAATTCTTGCGGATAACGCTTTCGGACAACGTTTGGACTCCGCCGAGCAACGGACAGTTGCGGTCAAAGTTACGAAACAGAATTTTCGGGCGAAAACTTTCAATGACGTTCTCCGGCGCGATCTTTACAACGCGATTAGACGGGATCTTGCTTCGCAAGAGCGAGCGATATACATCGATTGATGAAACAAAGCGCAGCCTGTCGGTGTCCGTCTGGAAAAATTCCACGAAAATACACGTTACGAATTTAGGGAGTGACGGATCATGCGCGTGCCTTCCGCATGTTCTCGAGGGGGGGAGCGAGACATTTTATTGAATTTACACGCGAGCATGCTAGCTCGCTCGCTTACTCGCTCGCGAGGAGACGAGAGGCGCGTGCGTCCGTAGTAATAGCGCCGTACATTATTAACGACGCGACCGACCGACTGAAAGAAAGTTCTCCCACCGTTAGGTAGGGAAAGAAAAGTTCGCGGTGAACGTTTCCCCGATGTAAGAAATTCTAAGGGAAGGCGAGGGCGCGCGGAGGAGCAGGGAGGAAGGGGCTTTAGAGTTCAGTTCTGGCCCCGAGCCACCACCGCGAGCATAGTATAGTTGAGGGCGAAGGATAAAGAGAGTCAAAGTAGAGGGAGGGTGAGCTGAAGAGAGAAAGAGGAGGCTCGTGAAAGGGGGAAGAGGTGAAGAGAGTTGGACAGGGGGAAACGGGGTGAGAGGGGGGACGGTTCGCGTGACAAGGACAAACTTATAAAGAAGAGAGAGAGAGAGAGAGAAGGGGAAGAGACTTGCTGGGAACAGAGAGAAAGGGTATGTGAGTGGGAGAAGAAGAAGATGATATGAGAAAAGGATAGATTCATAGTGGAAGGGGAAGGGAGAAAGGGGACTTGTGAACGAGTGAGAGCAGAAAGGAAACGGAAACGTGCGAGAGAGAGAGAGAGAGAGAGAAATAGACGGATGCATGTGGAAGGAACTGCGTGGAAAGAAGAGCGAGAACGAAAGGCTGATGGTTGGCAAGCTGGGTGGAGAAGAGACGGAGTCAGTGAGGGATCCGAGGGGTAAACGGAGAGACAGAAAGCAGAGGGAAAGAGAGACGATGTGTGAGCCATCGGGTGGACGAAGAAAATAACAAACGACCGAGAGAAAGGGAGCTACGTGAAGGGGAAGAGGATGCAAACGGAAGACAACAGTAGCGTGAAAGTGGATAAAGAGAGAAGAGAAACAGAGCAGGAAAGAACGCGTGGAAGTGATTAGGGGGGCAAAGGGTAACGCCGCGGAAGGGAGTGTGCGACTAAGCGAAAAAGCGGAGGGAACGGACGTCCTGTTGAAAAAGAGAGAGAGAGAGAGAAAAAGAGGGAGGCGAGCAAGGGTTACGGAAGAAGCAGATGGAGACCGGACAGAGAGAGAGAGAGAGAGAGAGAAGAAAAGAGCGAGATTAGGATGAGAAGCGAGAGAAAAGTGCACAGGATATTCAATAACGCATTCTTCAAATTTTATCAACAAAATCGTCAAGCAGATTTTCCCTCAACGAAAGAGTTCGATCAGACCCCGCCTCCTGTCGCACCTCCTGAATTTTTCCCCTTCAGTTACAGAACAGGACTGTGATGCGCAATTTTCGCACAGGACGGACGAAAATCCCGGGCAAAACATGACGCGCGATATGAAAAATTGCGCGAGTTCACGAATTCGCCCGGTTGCGTGCGAGCCTCGTAATTGAAAAACTTGCGATACTTGGATAAGTCTCTGAGAAAAATCGTCTCCAAATTGCTGAAAGGCAGCCCGGGATTACCTCGTAACAAGTTCATCCGAACACCCCGTATATGCACGGCGCGAGCGGCGCGCAGGGTTCGAGCGACGAGGGGAAGTATCGCAGGAGGGTGGCCGAGAGAAAGAGAGGGAGAGAGAAGGGGGAACAGGCCGAGCCGCGGGGAAGATAGGAGAGGTCGAGCTGGCGACGCTGTGTCTGTCTCGACGCTCGGAAACGAGGGAAGCCGGCGCAACGGGCCGATCACTTATTCATACGCCCCGAAATGATTCCAGCCTTGTAACGCGAGCGGTGTGCGCGGTTACGCGCGGCTTTGAATTAAAACGTCGGCCTGCCATCCTTGCGCCGCGCCGCGACGCCTTTCACCGACCGAGATTCGCGCGGCCGATATTGCACGGGGCCTGGCGAAGAGCAGGCAGGTTAGGTAGAGAAAGATAGGTAGGTAGATGGGTAGGCAGGCACGTCCCGACCGCACTTCCGGACTCGCCTCGATCTACGGCGCTCTAGATCCACCTGGATCCACCGTAGATCCACGAGATAAACGACGGGCGGGAGCGCGCACCGTTAGATTTAAGGAGCCCGGAGATTTCAGTCAGATGGAAAGAGGACCTCTTCAACGCTTTCTTGCGTTTCTCCAGCAGAGGAAGAGAGAGAAAGAGGGAGAGGGGGTGGGGGGGAGGGGTATATTTTTGTTAGTCGTAATTTTTCCTCTCGGAGGAGCACACGAACTTTATCGAACGTAACTTCAGCGAAAGAATGACGGGGGATTCGCGGAATTCTCGCGAAAGATACATAACAACGTGGCTTCGAGCCAAACGCAGCCTCGGGTTCTTTTTCTAATTACGAGATCTTCAATCCGGATAGCGGATCTTCAATTTGAAGAAGCAACCTGTTGTTTTTAGTTCTCTTCTTCGGGCTCTTCGCTTTCTTTAATTAAACTAAAACAAGAGCAGCTTCTTCGAAGAACCGAAGAGAGGTCGGACGGAAGAGAAATCTTGCGAAAGAGACGCGGGGAGTTTAATTCAAGGAAAATATCGAGTGTGACGAGGCATTCAGGTGTCTGACGAGCGAGTAAGCGCGCGCGCGCGCGAATCCAGCGATTGTAGATCGCAGCGCGGTTTGTAGTACTGCACCGCGTGCTGCGGTTGGCCTCCATCGCCGGCGCATAAAATACCTTTCGCGCCCTCGGTCTGACCCTGAACTTGGCAAACATAAGAAATTAAATTCTGAAATTACATTATAATGGAAAACACACAGGACGTATAATAGAACGAGAGAGCTCGCGGATATAACCGAAAGTCCTGTCGAAAAATACAACGGGTAGCGCGCGTTTGTGTGTGTAACGAAAAGATTGCAAAGGATGTTTGACATAAGCTTGCGAAAATTATAAGTAAACAATAATAATTATAAAGCAAAGTGACAACAGTAATTATAAGTTTTTCTCCGACCCTTACGATCGAGCGTCACAATTGCCGCGCGTTCTGCACTCTTGTGTACATACACGACAAAAATAACCGAAATCGCAGAGATCGCGAATGAAACGTAACAAATGGAATATAACGCAAAAACGAGGAAAGCTGAGCTGCGAAGCGGAGAATACGCGGAGTTTTCTTCGCGATTTCTCAAAAGCTTGTGAAATAAATCAAGGACCGTCTACATGGGAAGTAAGCAATGATAAGTAAAGAGCGTCTATATTGGAAATAAGCAGTATTAAGTAAGGAGTGGAGTATTGATTGGTAGTAAGGCAGTAATGAGTAAAAAGTGGGAACGATTCATTTCGCTTACTCCCTTTATTCCACCGAAGAACCTCCCTTACTCCCTATTTCGCGGTGTAACTACTTCCAATGTAGACGGTCCTTTAAGGATTTGAAATCACCCGGAGATATATCCGCGAGCTGGGGAGCGCAACCAACAACAAGCAAGGTGGTGTTCGGAAAAATATGGCAGTATTTATCCATTTAGCGACGAGGCGGCAACGAAAGTTAAGTCTCGCGCCTGAAAAAGCACTCGCGAGGCCATCCGCAACTTTTTTCATTAATTCGCGCTGCATCGTTCGTCAGGGAAATCTCCGGCCGACGTGGAGACGCGCGCAGGTTAATTAAGGGTTAGAACCGTGAAGACAAGCACGAGGGCTGTTTACATTCCCGGAAGTTAATTCGCGAATCTGCCGGGCGCGTATCTTCCGCGAAGATTAATCGCCATCAGCTGTTTTAACGCCGTTTACACGGCTGCGAAGTTCCTCGAATGCCCGATTCCGCATTCATATCTTCGCAACTGGAACGACGGATATTTATTGTTCCGTCGACGGAGGTGGAGGAAAGAACGTGCACCGCGTTCAGAGGCGCGAAATGGCGTGAGCAACATGTGCGAATGGTGTTCAAGATTTATCACACTTGCACCCGCGCCTGTGCAATCCGGGAAGATATGTTATGTAATATTACTATGAGTTAATATTTAATTGCTAACTGCTTAAATAATGTTGAGTATAGCACTCTCTTTCTTTTCAGTATAGAATTGAAATCGAACCTATTTTGCTAACTGAGGTTCCTACTGTAATATAAAATTGAAGGTTCAACATAAGATCAAGATTTCTTACCCGGGCTTTCACGCGCGACTGCGTCATGTGCGTCGTGTTTCTCTCTCTCTCTCTCTCTCTCTCTGTTCTTTCTTCTTGTTTATTTTTTTACGATCGCATTACTAGATTCTGTTTTTTCGAGCGTGCGAAAGATAACTTTTGGCTCGGCCAGCGTCCATTTTCTATCGCGTGATCACGTCATCGTCCGCCGACACAGTGAGACCGATTGTTTCCCGACCGCAGCAACGCGATATAGCCGATCAGCTCGCGAACGACGAATTCCGCGGATATCCCGCCTCGCGTCTTATATAATCGTCCACCGGCTCCAGCCTCTCCAGCTTTTTTCCTCCGCCCGTAATGGCCGCACGGTTCATATATCCGGCGTAATATTTCACGGAACATTGTTCCGCGTAACATCGCCCTGCGGGAGTTTCCCTCGGAATTTAGCGGGAGTTAGACTCGGAAAACGGGCGTGTCTGTGTCCGAGAGTCGCAACTTATACTCGCACACGTACTCGTTACTCGTGCTTCATCGGGCGCACTTTTAATCCGCAACCGGGCGATTTTAATACGAAACCGCAAGCGCACGGTATTTACGACGACGACGACGCTGCGTTATCGCGGAATGCTCGAGCTTCCTTTTCTTTTTTCTCGCGGACATTCCCCGTCCTCCACGAATCGCACCCAGTTAGCGGCGGCAGCATCGGTCGAAGCACCCGTCGTCTCGAATCGCTTAATTTAGATACGCTTAAACGTTCCCCTTAAAACTCCCCAAACGAGATTTTAATGTCAGCTCGGCGAGAGCACGGGAGATTTATGGCTGACGGTCCACCCTCTCAAATCATAAAACAGCATCTTGTTGAAAAGCTATTTAGCTAATGAAATCAAAGACACGAACAATTTCGGTCGAGTCTATCACGTCGCATCGCGCGCTATCGAGAGTCCAATTCAAGATTGATCGGGTTAGTAAAAAAGAAAAGTAAAGAATTACGACACATGATATGCTGATTGTAACGAATTCAGTGACGCGATCGTGAATTTATTCAATTTGTTTAGGTTCATTTGCATTCTCCTAAGCGCAAACACGGAAACAATGCTGGGCTATAATGCAAACGTTTTCGCCGGAGGTAACCGGCATAAATTAACTTTCATTGATATCATAAAATACAAAATTTAAATACGCGCGTGATAAAAATGTGAGAAAATTAATTACGTTAAATATCCGGAAATATTAAAAGCACACGGTGGATGTATAATTTCGATGAGAGCGCAACTGGAATTCTGCCTCTGTTCAAAGTGCGCTTCGCAGAATAAAAATTGTTGGGAGACTTTTTTTTTCACATAGAAGCTGCGCAACGTATGTTTCGCTCAAATTAATATCGCGAATTGTAATTTCATGGTATATCCTTATAAAAATTCTCCATCATGAACCATAATTGCGGTTTTTAGCCCAAAGGCGTCAATTTCACACGCGAGCGACAGAGAGAGAAAAAAGAGAGATTTTCGTGTCAATGTGCACGTTCCGTTCCCGTACAGTTGTTCGAAAGAAACAGCGGCGTGCGGGTGATTATGAATGGCGTAATTGTGTGAATATCTGATTAAACATTATATTAGCGAGCGGTGCATCAACCCGCTACGCGAATTACAGGATTGAAAGCGGCGTTATTGTTCGGCGTAACCTCGACATCATCCGTAATTACCGACGCAGTGGGTGATTAATCACCGACCGGTCTACTGAACTATCGGAGACGCCATTACGGAGAAGCCACGGCCAGGTCTTGTTCGACTCTCGCTTCCTCATGCGAGTTTCCGATACTTGTTAATTCTCGCGACGACAATCGCCCCGATTATGCCGCAATCTCCCCTCACCCGCCCCGTTCATTTATAATTCTCCAAACCCGCAGTTATAATGACGACTACCGCCGATTCATGCTTTGTAACGCGATAAAAAGTCACCGCATGCATCGCTTTATTAAATTTGCAGCCGGGAAATACTCCGAGACGGTGGAAAGAGAGATTACACTCGCGCGGCGCCGCGCAGAAAAACCGCGGACGCGTTTCCAAAGTAACGCCGCACGCACGTTGATGGAATAAATTTTAAACACACCGGAAGCTTGCGCTCGTGCGCCTATGCGCGCGCGCGTGTGTGTGTGTGTATGTTTGCCCGTGCCGTTTCTCGCGCGTTCCAGCAATTTAACGACAGGCAGTTTGTCGCGGCAACGGTCTCGCTTTATGGACGAATTTTACCGCCACCGTGCCCCCTCGCCCCGTGTAGAATCGCGTGCAAGCTACGCCGGCATGGTCGTCGTCGTATCGAAAGAGAGAAAGAGAGGGAGAGAGAGATATCGGGACCGAAATCCTCGTCGCTGCAACTCGTCCCTGGTTATACAAGGCGCACGGTTTCCCGCGTCGCCTATCGATTTCCCAAACAAACGGATGGGCGTGAAAACGCGTCTTCTTCGTGGAGAAACTTCGCGTCTTCATCCAGCGAAGCCCCGTCGAAAAGCCCCGTGAGCGATCGAACGCTCTCTCTTTCTCTGTCGCTCTCAAGATTCTATTCCTCGTATTTGTCTATCGTATCTTTTCTGCCTTCCCTATATTTCCACACTCCCTCACTCGCATCTCCTATAGCACCGATGAGGCCATTACATTTGATTTGATCGAGACCTCCCCATCCCCCATTATTCGTTATCGATTCGCGACTGATTTTCTCCGTGTATCTGCTCTCATCATTCCCGTTACATTTTCGAACAGCTATCTCTTTCTCCTCGATGCTTGGCATACACGCGCGCGCGTTGACTCTCTATAAATTATTTCGCTCTCATTCCCTCTTTCGCTCGTTATTCCCTTTCCATTGAGAATGTTGTGCCCGTCTTTCCGTTCAAATATTCGTAGTTCTTCAATAATTTTCTTATTATCCATTCCGCCATGAGCGAATAACATATACGTTCGCTACGTATCATATTTTCTCGAAGCGATTCTTTCCTCGTTCACACACCGAAGAAAAGAATTAGCTCCCACAGCTAAAAATTAGCTATCCGTGTAATACAACTGAAATTTAATTTCCAGGCCTAGTTTTTAACTGTGAGAGCTAATTCTTTTATCCGTGCAGCAGTAAGACAATATTCATTTTTATTTTATTGTTCCGGGATCTTACTCTGGACGTGTGGCGAGTGCACTGACGTGACTTTTTTTTTCCAAGCTTAATTTTGCTTGTATAAGCATCATATGTAACTTCAACTTGAGAATTAGGAAGACATATTTAACGTTCGCTATGTGTTCGGGATCCAACTTCTGTGCTTCCTCAATTAACCATATGTTTCCTTTTCTATTCCTCGTTACTTCTCCCAACCGATTCTTCTTTAGTCTTAGTAGAAAATTAATCGACCCATTAATTTTCCACTGATATCTCTCGATAGATTTTATATATTCTAACAGAATATACGTTTCACTGATCTGCGATATATTATGGAATCAGGCTAAAATTACGGTAGAAGCCGGTGAAAGGAAAAGAGAGAGAGAGAGAGAGAGAGAGAGAAGGCGCATCGTCATTCTGGAAGTCGATGAACGTAGCTTGTCGATCGAAGCCGGCATGCGCATTGGCATGTTCGACGTGGTGGTCGTTGTCATAGAAATGCTCGCGGATCTTTCGTCTGACCCGTTGCCCACTCGCAACTTGTCATCGATCAGCTGGTCACCTGGTCGCCGGATGCATTACGGTGCGCGCGTCGTGTCGCGAATCCGGCGTAATTATCCGCGAGTTCCGTGATGCAGCGTCACCACGGCCTCTGCATTCACCTCCTATCGAGACCGGGCGTCACCGTGGGAGAAAAAAAATGAAAAATGCATTGAGGTCATGGCGCACAGAAAAGCACAAGCAGTGAACAAATCGATCAATTAGGACCGTAATACACGGAGAAACGAGTCAGCTGGTTGTATTCAAAAACTATCACATGAACATAAGACTGTTATATTGGAATTCTCGATATTTACTGATCTCTATAATTGATCGACCGGCTGTATTCGACTTACAAGTATAAGCATTTATAATTTTGTGCAACCGATAAGAAGTAAACTTTGCGGGAAAAAAAAGTCAGTATTCTACTGGGAAGGTTTTCAAATATGGCGTCCCCTTAAAATCGAGCATTTCAACATGATAATTTCACGTTTCTGATTTTCTTGAATACAATCGGTCGAGTTGTCTGCTTAAACTTCCCTGTTTATTTATTTCTGTGTGCTGTGGCCCTTAGAATAACGCATCGGAGCGAGTGAATTGAGGGAGCGCGTTTTCAGGTGTTAATATACCCGCCGCGCAACAATGCGGTCTCGATGCGTGAGATACGCGAAGCTCGCGGCACTTGGTGGAATGCGCATGTGTATGTATGCGCGCATACAACGTATGCTCCGTGTTACTCGTAATCGCGCGACAAAACGCGCGTCCTCCTCCGCCCGCCGTTTGCTAACGCAACGTGGAAGTTAGATTACACACGTTTATTTATGCGCTTATTGACCTACCGCGAGTACTCGACGCAACGTGACGTAAGAATGGCGGTCGTTGTAAAATTAGCTGCTAAATATGAAACGCGTGTGCCACGACCATTGTCCGCGACATCACGGAAAACGTTATCCACGGTTGGCTGACGTTAGTGCGGGTAAACCGAATTTATCTTCTTCAAAATTTACCCGGCGAGTTTAGCGTAGGTCTTCGAGAGAGAAAATATAGCTATTATAATTTGTAGAGAATGGTAATTAAATTATAATGTATTTAGCAAGGCTCGTGAATGTACAATATAATTAAGATGTATAAAATACCCATAATATAAATTTATGAGATATCTACGTTAAGAAACATATCTATAATAATTATCTCTGATAAATATCATGGTGATTTTCTGCCTATTGTTATCAACGCTTGTTCCATCTGATAGCACATTTGTACGACTTCTGATATTTACTGAAATAATTTATCAAGACGTCTCGAGAAGAATTTGAAGCACGGTTGATGTTGATATGCTCATTTGCATGCGTCAAATATTATTTATCTGCTCACTTGTACATACAAAGATGCGGTAATGAATTCCACTTGTTTTTCCTCCTTATTCCTTCTCACGAGTTCAATAACATGCGGGATCACCGAAGATCTCTCTCTTTCTCTCTCTCTGTCTCTCGCGCGAGCGTGAATCAAAACGAATCTCATAAATCACGCCCACGCGAATGAGAACGGCATAACGGCCGAGAGAAAAGGTAATTCAGCTTATTTGCAACATGTTTCTCCGCATACGCGGCATAGCACTTTTCCTTCTCGACGACGATGCATTTAATTTGCATTTCTAATAGGTTAAGCACCTCGTGATTCATCCTCGATGAAAATATAGGACACAGTTAGCGGCCGTTGTAGTTGATTAAATGGTAACTAAATCGAGTTATTTTTCCAGCCACGCTCATTGATCCGATCAATCGCGGCGATACCTCTTTCACGCTGGAAATTTCAAAAAAGCTTTCTCTTATAATCCGAGGAGTATTCGGAACTTCGCCTAACGACTTTACATTATAATAAATATATTATTATGATACTTAAATATTATTACAATAAAGAAAGGTCGCCGAGCGAAGAATTTTCAACAGAAACGAAGAAAGAGAGTCTATAATTTTGAGAGTCCATCACTTTGAATACGGCCTTATACTTAAATTTTAGACTTGCGAAGTAAATCCTGCATAATCGCTGTAAATTATAGACTTACTTCGCTCATAACGTGAAATTCTCAGCCATAAAATGTAGGTTAAATGAAATTATTAATTACACCGGGAGTATCTATGCAGTATAATGTGTATGTATGTGTGTAAAATGTCTAGCGAAAAATTTCTCCTTAAAGTTCATTGACGCGACCCTCTTAATTTACAATTATAACTAACAATATGTATACATGATATTCCATTTTCGCAATAATGTATACGTGACAATTAAGAAATCGATTGAGAAAAACGCCAAGTGTCAAAGAATATTGCACACCGACATAAGACACTTCGCAAATAAGATACTGCTGAAATGCGACGTATCACGGGGATATCCTTGCAGATAGACGGAGAGCGCGATGGCGGTGGTACGATAATTAATCGGACCGCCGCGACAAGCTTTTCGTCTCTGATTCTCTCATTGCCCCGTTCTACCGGGCGTCCTCCTCGAGGGCCGTCCGGATTGTAATGGGGATTTTAATTGCACAAAGGGAATCGTTAGGATAAATCCGGTTTCCGGACAAGCGACGTGCTCCAGAAAGATCAACGACGTTTTAACCCGTCGCTGGCCGACAGTGGCGCAATTAAATGACAAATTTGCCGGGACCGTGTCTCGAGAAAGCCACTCTCTTTTTCCCCTTTCTTTTTCCCTCTTTTCGAGGCAAACGACGCGTCCATGGGGCATTGCACGACGTTAGGATCGGGATCGCTCGCGGAAAGATGCTGATTAGATGAAAATGTTCCGGGAGAGTAGCTTTAATTATCAGAATTTACTCGTTCTCATCTGTGCCGGAAGTACGTACCTATTTCCGTCGTTGTGTAAAACAACAACAGTGTAACGAAACAATGCGTACATTCTTTCCTCAGGAACACGAGTTACAATTTTTTAACCGTAAGATAATTGTGTAAAAAAATGAAATTGAATTACGTTACACACGCGTTATTGCACATTTAGTTATGATATTATATAGTCATGTTACAATTATATATACGTGTATATGATAATGTAGTTATAATATTATACATCATTAAATATACATATATGATGAGATTACATCATAATGTTATTAATTAAACAGCTGCTGAAATTAGTGATTATAACATTTTTCCAAATTAGTAATTTCAGTTAGCACGACCTCCGCAGCGAGAATTCGTAAGCATAATCGATGAGTGAGAGAGGTCGATACGCGACGAAAACATTTGCGAGAGACTGCATTTCGCGAGACCTATCGTGCATTATTTACACACTGTATCTTTCATGACTTTGAATTAATAATTTTCGGTTCATATCCGACTGTTTGGCGTGCTCGACGTATATCTAGCAATTTCTTGCTCGTCAATCTTTTTCACGAAGTGGCCGATCGATCGAACGGCGAGTCCTGACCCGTTTCAAGCACTTTTGTCCGCCGGAGGAGACAAGAATCGACCTGGATCGATCGACGAACCATTGACGAGTATGACTGTTATATCGGAATCTACTCCACCTCTAGCAATGACGCACGACCTGTAAATGTCACAGGTAATGGTGGGACACGAGACACACGCCGAGGAAAAAGGTTGTCGCGCGATATTCAGTTATATTTGGGCCATCGGCAGATTCGTCGGGATCTCGGCTGTTAAATCGCGCGTCCTTAATAAATTTTTGAGTACGGATTAAACGAAATTACGACGAGCGGCTCTCCGCATTCGGCCCGGTAATTGGAAAATTCCGGCATTCGTCGCGCCAATTTGCAGCAGCTTTAATTCTCGCATTGACCAGGTAGACCGCAACACAAAGGTTTTTAAGGATAATTATTATTATTTCAGTAGAAAAAGAAGCGAAAAAAAGGGAGAAACACGTCAATGTCATGACCCTCACGCTCATGAAGCTCACACGCGTGTTTTGTGAAAAACGAGCCCGACGAGGTAAAAGTAAAAACAATCGTTGTTTTTACTAATTCTGTTGCGCGAATCCGTAGGAATAAAATATACACGTTTGAAACACACACACGTCGAATTCGTGCTCGCGCAAGAACGTAACGCGGGAGAACGATATTGTCTGAAAATCGCGAATTCAGTCTCTCTCCTCTCGCGCTGATACGTGAGCTAATTTTATCAATTATCTAGCGCCGTGTATGTACACGATATAATGACGAGAGACGTCGCATCTCCGCGAAGAAAAGCGAGGAAACAGCACGTCCCGAAAGCGAAACACACCGCGACATAATTTGTTCAAACGAACGTGCACACCCGGGAGGATAGGGGAGGGAGGAGTTTCGCCTGTACACTTATCGCACATTTCGCATTTCAAAAGTCGGAAAATGGAGAGGTAATTACGAACATTAACTTCGCCGCTTGAAAGTCGGAGCTGCTACGCCGCGCGTCGCGCGGCTAATTCGTTTGCCGGAATCCGCCTGCCGCTCTCTGCTCTTCCTGTTTTCTCTTTTCAGAAATTAGACGCGCGCTCGTTGGTTTTTAACCGTTACAAAACCGACGGTGTTACCGCGAGACGGTGGAGTGTGTAACCGCCGCGGCGTTATCGCGTTTCTGCCGTGCGTGAAACTGGAACGCGCAATCAGCATTCGGACGAGGCCTCGCCGCACTGCGAGAGACACTCGTGTTTATTTGTAAAAGCCGAAATTCGCGGAGATTCGTGCGTTACGCGCGATAAACTGGCGAGGCGATCGTCGCACGCGCATTCGCGAATTTCAGCCGATTCTGTCGCCGCAATGCGAAACTCGCTGGTGCGTGCGAATGCGAAGGCAAACGTCCAAATGGCCAGACGTCTAACTACGCGGGGCCGAGATTATTCACTTTTATAAGGACAATTTTTTCAGAAGGATTTTCGCAAGGTCACAGAATATTTAATATAGTTTGAAAAAAACCTACGGGTTGGAAAAACCCAGTTTTTTCCAATTTTTTTTTTCACGATTCTCTTCGATTTCTTTCCGCAAATAAATAAGAAGTATTGAAAAGAAAACGTTCCTTCCCATTTTGCCACGGATTTTTTCGGTTTTCTTCCGAAGGAAAATGAGAAAAAAGAAACAGTTTTCTTAGCTATAATATTTAATTATGTAATAACAATAATTAACTAAAATAGATAATTTTTTAAAAGGATTTCAGGATTTACCGGTACACGCTATTCGATAACTTAATTATATAATTAATCGGAAGCTGAAGTAAAAAAATAATTTATGATCGACACGTAAAAGATGAGAAGCTTCCAAATTATTTCGAAAATAACTAAAAATTTTCACAAGCGTATCTTCTGAGCTAAGGAACTCGTGTGCAGTACAACGAATTTTCGCAAGTTCCCATCGACTAAGAAATTCAAAGAAATCGAAGAAAGGGGGCGATCGTTCAGACGAAGTTCAAGTGAGATTCGCGAATAACGAAAAGCGAAAATTAAATGCGCTGCGTAAGAGAACACGCGTCGCACTCTCGAAGTGCTGATGCCGCGCGTAAATGTGCGTACGCCGGATTTCGCGGGCATGCGAAATCCGACTTGCGATAGCCGATGCAGTCGCGGCGATTGCATTTCGCACCGTCGGTCGGATTTAATTGTCTCTTTAATCGGGTTTTCCGCCGTGGAATGTATGCACAGCGTTATAGGCTCTTTAATTACGGGGAGATATAATTTAGCTGTGCGCTTAACGCGGTCACTTGGTCGCGAGACAGTACGAGACGGTCGTAAACGCGCATTACGAACACAATAAGCCATCTCGCCATTATTATCGTGGACACCGTGTCGCCGTGTCGCGATTGCGAGCGCTTGTGCTCCTCTGCGATCTAAGCTGCTCGTAGTTTGTTTAACACAGACCAGATGAAAAATTGCGAGGAACGAGACGGTGTGCGTCGAGGTTTACTCGAGCGAGACGGGAGTCGAGCGAATTTCTAACGACACTTGAGAGCACTGCGAGGAAACTCGAGCACCGATCTCCCTTTGTCAAAACTATTACTTCCCGGAGAGCATTAAGACGTTTTAAGGTGTCGTAAAGACATCTCCGAGACAATAAGACGTCTAAAGAACGTCTCGGTCTCTTAAGACATACGTGTTTTGCGGGTCGTCTCGTTGAAATCGTCGCTCTCCTTCTAAAACCGGACTTCCTAAAACACGAGGAAACATGTCTTCCTGGACCTTTTCGGTCGCGGCGGTTTTTCTCATCGTGTAACCAACCGAAAATCAAAACGGATAAAACTGATAAAAATAAGTTAGGAAGACTGTGAAGTGAACCGGAATTCAGTTATTGCTTTCCCGATACGCCCGTGAATCATAATTTCGAATTGGAGCTGCGTTCGATGTTTCATCATATAGAAGTGGAAGATTGATTAATTAAAAGGAAATCGAAGCGATTTTTTTTTCAACAGACATGTATGAATAAAAAAGTCACGAAGTCGTGCAATTACGAAATGAAACATTAAATGACCAGGGACCACCTCTTTTCCGTCCTTAAAGCGATAAACGCGGAAAAGAGGAAATCGCCACGAAGATACAAAAAGCTATTTGCTTATCACGTCGCGCGTGAGGCAAGTGCGTGCGCGTGTGTGTGTGCGACTCGCATCAAGCAAATAGCTCCGGTGAACGTGTCTCGCTATCGCGCACCCGTGAACTTAACCGTCACAATATTTATATAACCCGAAAGTTTCCCCGCGAGGTGTACACGAGGCATAAAGCTGATTCCTCGTTATCGTTTTGCACGTCCCACATTCGTACGTGATCAAATTCGTTATATAATAAAGTTACATATTCAACGCTCTAATTAATAGTAAACAAGTTCGCTACGCTCGCTACCGCTGTTCAACGACCGGTCGATCGATCGGGCGTCCACGATATGCTCCCCTCGGAATCGTCAAAAATAACAAATCTCACGGCACTTTCCTATCGCGCCGCTTGCAAAAATTCACAATTACTTAACAGCATGAAGAGGCGAAAAGAAACTCCCGGTGACACGTACTGATTATCAGCCCGCCGAAGTTATCGCGTAAATTCGCAGGTGAGCGAGATATCGTCTCGCCAGTGGTTCTCAGATCCCGCTAGAATCCGTTGGATTATAATGGCAGGGTAAACCTTAAGATCCCGAAGAGATAAGATTTCCAATAGACACACACACATATACACGTGGTCTGAAACTGCAAACGTTTGCACAGTTGCTCTAAAGAAACAAGCATCTTCGAGATCATAAAGAGAAAGAGAGAGAGAAGAAGGGGGAAGAGAGAGATTTACAATTCATTCCGCAGATTTGAATGTGAAGCGGGGGCGCTAAAGATCGAGAGGAGATGTCCAAGGACCCAAGCGTCGTCGGATATCGGCGCGAGGACGCGAGATGAAATTAACACGAGGAACCAGCGCCGGCCTGGCGTCACCCGATTTCGGGTGACGCGCAAGGCCGCATCGTGCAGCGGTGGTGTCGCACGCTCGTGGAAGCCCTCGTCATCGTAAACGCCTGCGAAACGTCTTCCGCAGTAATAAATTTGTCCCGAGGAAAATGAAAATACCGCCGTCATGCGCGACTATCGGCGCGCGGTGTTACGGCCGGGTCGTTGCAAAACGACAACGACAGGTAGCGCGGCGGGGAACGGGCGCGTGGACGTGCATTCCGTAAAGATGTATTCCGTCAGATATATACTCAACGGGTCATGGAGCGTGACATTTGATCCTTTTATTGGCGCCAGTGCATTATGAAGAGCGACGACGTCGAAAACAGTAGCGTGACGCTACTGTATAAACGGGTAGACGCGACTTGCGTTTCGCGAACTTCGAAAAGCTGCGAAGTCACCGCTTCGTGACTTCGATCTTCGTCTCTCTCTCTCTCTCTATCTCTTTCTCTTTCCCGAAGCTATTCAGTTTCACTGCGAAGAAGACTGCGTAGAGGCACGCGGCACAAGGCAAGAAGAGGATGATAAAGTTACTGGGACGGTGTTGCTTGAGGGAGAAGAGCCGGGTAAGAGACGCGCGCTATACGCTCGTCCGTGAAGATAATTACGATAATTAAAGTCGGAACTCAATCAAAGTCGCGTTCGGAGTCGCGAAACCGAAATTTATATTACACGTGCAGATTGTATGCACACCCATTTCTACCGCATCACTCCATAATGACGGATTCTTCGGCCAATTTGAGGCCGAATCTGCCTCGGTGGGAATGTCGAGGCATCGATTATTTCCGAATTACGAGCGCTCGAAGTAGAAAGATTTTTTTTTTCGTGAAGTAGACTTCAAATGGCTAAGTGGATACCGAAAGTACGTCCCTCAGCTAATTTCAGGCGTAGTTTGTCCCGATAAAATTTTAATTGGAGACTTGCGAAGATACAAAACGTTCAAGATTTCGGTTCGCGAGAAGGTACACAATGTTAAAGATTTGCGGGTCGCGAATTACCGATTACCTTCCTCCGGCGTTTCCGCTGAGAAAAGAAAAATCGAGCTACATACAGAATAACACTACGGAAGAGCGTTTACGCGCGCTCTCAATACGAGATCGAGGAATCGCATTGGCGCGCCCGCCCCGTTCATAAAACAAGCGTGATGCATCCAAACGTCACGGACAGGTGCAAGACGACCCGTGTGCTCAACAGCGATCCCGCGTGCCGTGTAACAAACTGTCGAAATTAGTTGGCCTGTCGGCGAGCGCGCTTTCGAAATTTCACGGCGGAGGCGGCGAGAAAACAAATGCCGCGGACGAACGGAGTGAAAATCGCGCGGCAAAGCGTTTCGAGCCCCGTTCATAGAAAGTACCGCTGTCAGTTTCGATTATCTGAATCTTTCGGTAACTGAGTTTACGTGACGTAAACGGCTAACTTCAAACGTCGTTATTACACGTATTATTATTTGTTATCTTTAGAAAGATCAATAATTCGCAACGCCTGAAGTTAGCCGTATACTCGGTTACTGAGAGGTTCGGATAGTCGAAATTGGCTGCACCGATAGAAAGTGTTCCGCTCACCGGTAAGAGAAAGGGACAGGAAAGAAAAGAAACTGGCGCGGAAAGAAAAACCAATCGGCACAATTAGAATCGAGTTAAACGGACTTATTTTCAGGGTTATATATTTCAGGGCGAGCTAACCGCCCTGATTCCCTCGGCAAAATTTTCGCGTTCTTTTAATATCTCGTTTGTGTTGTAAAACCAGCTCCCAATTTAGCTTGACGAGGCGATCACAAAGCTGACCCAATATATTAATGGTCGTATCGTCTGATTGGCTTAACTTTCCTGTCGAAGTTAAAATTAGCCGCAGTTACGCAGTCAGATCAACCTTTCGAAGGAATATTTATGTCATGCATATGGTCAGTCACAAAAAAGTTGCAATGCCTTTTTTCTACAGGTTTAAAAACGCATCCCGTGTCCAATAGGGGAATTCGTTTTTTTCAGTAATCCTCAGGAGATACATTTTCCTATTGGATACGGGATGTGTTGCGAAGCTCGTCGGAAAAAAAAAAAAGGTTCCACAACTTTTTCGTAACTGACTATGCGCAGTACGAATCTCCCTTTTATTTTCGCTTTTACGCGTTGATCAAATTTCGCAGTTGAAATGCTCTTCACGTCACATTACCGATCTAAGATTCGACTTCTCCTCTGAATGCAGCCGGATTGCGGTCAATATGTGCGGCAAAATTTTCGCAATCCCAAGATTTCTTTTTCGCCTGATTTTTTCCACCTCTAGCGCAACGTCGGTCGTAGCAATTATTCATCGTCGCCGCATCCACGGAATCGTTTCGCGGCACCGCAGGCCGCGGATATATTCGGCGGTGACCGCTTGCGATATGCCAAGAGAGATGTAACATTACTCTAAATTACGCGTGCGCGCGCACGGCGCACGTATTATATTATGCTTTACCGATTTTACATCGCGTCCTCGCTGCGCCGTCGCGACCCAGACGAACGAGATCCGTTTGCTGCATTTAACCTCGTACGAGCGAGCGATCATTTTTACATCGCCGAGCTCTCGGGGATCGGTCAGACGATTAATATTGCACACGTACATACACACGCCGGCGAAAGGTGGAAAGCTGCGGTGAGTGGTCTATGAGGAATTAATTCTTCGCCGTTTTCGAGGTTTCCTCCAGCGATACACTTCGCCATTCGACGATAAATCGCGTATACCAAAACGCTGTTCTAAATCACGCCGAATTTAATATCCAGTTTGCCCGATTCTTCGTTGCACGTTTATATTATCCATCACATTAGCTTCATTCGTTATTTTATACAGAGTGGGCAATAACTGTGTTGCCACTTGGAATATCTTCGAAATGAGAGTACCTCACAGAGGGAAAAGTTCCTTCGGATTTATATCGTATAAGTGTTCGTTCGACTTGGATTCGTTTAATATAAACAACATAATTTAATGCCAAATATCATTTTGTTTGAATGAAAACGTTGTTTCACTAAACCACGTTGCTACATTCTGTACAATACACCGTAGAATAGAAAATTTAGCACACACGCGCGCGCGTCGATGGATTCGCAGCAATGATTCACGGCGCAAAGTTAATTCACAGTGCGTCGCGTAGTTGCACAAAAAATTTTTCTTTTTACGTACCTCGCAACACGAGAGTGTTTCGCCCAAGCGGGATTACTCATGTGTCGTTACCTTTGCGAACGCGCGCGCGCGTACGTCAAACGGCTGGGTTAATGAAAAGTGCGCACGCCTACTTAAACGCGTCCCGCAACGACACACATCGTCGTCGTTCTTTTAACACCGCGCGCAAAACAAAAAAAAAAAAGAAATGCACTTCACACGTTTGCGCGCGCGGGAAAAACGCACACGTCCGTCCCCGGTAATATCCAATTACACGCGCGTTCACGCGACCGTTCGAAGTGGCGAACGATGTTGCCGATCGGAAAGTGTTTCAACTCGCTTCGCGCGAAAATTTAATCGAGACACCGGGATATGACACCTCTTGGCGCGTCGACTTTCGCGCGTAATTACCTCGACAACGGGAAATAAAGCCAGCTGCACTTTTTTACGCGGACTGTGAAAAACTGTTTTAACATCGTGAAATTTTACGCGAGTTGACACTGCGAAAGAGCCCTCGCCTTGATATTCCGTTGACGTCCGCTACCCTCGCGTGAGAATCGCTGAAATAAGGAAAACTTTATCGCGATTGAGATCAATTTTGGAGATGTTTTCGATTTACGAGTTTCCGGGACGATGTTTACTCGCACGTCAGTTACCTCGCATTCCCGAGTGGCGGCTAAAATTCTCCGCTTCTGCGAAAGTACTTCTATATATCGTCGATATAAATTTCACGCAGAATAGATCACCAGAAGTAGCCGAGGTGAATGTCACATGCCCGCATTACCTTCTTTCTCCGAATTATCCAATTTCGGATAGCGAATTTTTCAGCTCAGAAATACACGTCTCCTGCTTTCCGCCCGCGGTAATGCGAATCGTCGAGAGAAATAGCTGTGTCGAGCGATTCGTGTTATTTTTTCCGAATCCCCCCGCCAATCGTGCGCCACGATGACGAATAAAACATCGCGGGCGGCCAATAACCGCAGCACCTTAGCCGGTTCACGAAACGAGACGCGAATGTCGTTTCATTCCGTGCCGTCGTGCACGCATCTGACAGGTGCGAAACACGACCCGCGACCGTTCTTTCCACGAGTTTGATATTATTTCGAGTAACGTCGCAGCCAGAGCGAGAACGAGCACACGAGTGGAAGAGAGACGGGCTGAGAGATAGAGCGAGCGAAACGATGAGTGAGGGGAAAGCAAGGGGGAAAGAAAGAGAGAGAGAGAGGTTGAACGCTCGTGGCGTTTACGGTTTGCTGCTCCCGTCTCGTTCCTCTTCGCTGGCTAACCGTTATACAACATCCGTTCTGCCATAATGCCCTCCCGCTAGAGTCCCAGGTCCCATTGTTCATCGTTATACAATCATTCCCCGAGCAGTACGAAATTCAATGCGTCGGCTGCGTGCGGCCACGTTACAATATCGCGACGGAAAACCCGAGCGAGCGGCCGGCCTACAAGAGAGGACCGCATCGCTCTCCGATGAGAACAACTCAATTTATCGACACCGCGGAGAAATTACGGCGCGTACAGTGCCGCTCATTAATGCTGTCCGCAGCCGCTCCTGTTGCTGACAGCGTAGCCCAGTGGTACTCAACACGGCGATGACGGACAAGCGCGCCCATGATGACTATCGCGCACAGCAGTAACGACCGTCAAACGGGTAATTGTGGAATGAATTGCCGGAGAATATGGCGCGTAAGATCGAGATATTAGCATGAATTAGTAACCATCACCTGAATGGAACACCGCGTAATTGACGGCACCTGAATCCCGGCCGCCATGGCGCCGATCCTTTAATAGGCCTGGATCAATATTTCAGGCTACGCCGGATGTGTATTTCAGACCATTCTCGCCGTTTGTAAAATATCACCCGGCGCGGTTCACGCATAAATGAAGTCCACCACAAATATCTCGGATAATCTATTAACGTCGAAGCAATTAGCCGATAATTATTAACAGCCCGATGCGAAGTTAGCGTGCGAATCTGTGCAAATCGTTCGCCGCTCGTTGCTTTTTACCTGCGAGCGAGCCGACATATTGAACCTGGCATTGAATATCGGAGTAACAGCTTCCACGGAAGTAGAAAACGAACGACTGATCTTACGTGACGTAAAGGAAGTACACACACACACTCACGCCCGCTACTCGCTCGAAGATGACTCTCGGTTTCCTCCGGGCGTAACGCGATCCAATAATCGTGTACAATCATCCGATCGCGAAAAACGTATTTGCATCGCGTACCAGCCGCAGCGCTTGCGTTAACGCTATTAACTCGAGCCCGCAGCACCGTACAGTCGCATTGTGCGGCTCGAGTGAGCTCGCTTGTTTGTTTGCATACCGAATCGAATGTATCGGCGACCGGTCACATAAATTAAATCCACCGGCCAGCTGCGCGCGCGGGGAGGACAATCACCACCGACTCGAATTTCGACCCGCCTGCCCCGCGGGCCCCTCCCACGTCCTCTCGGACGGCCCTGCCCGTCGTTTCGGCCCATAATGAAGTGGTTACACGTCTGTCCAACTAATAAATCGTTAGTCAACGTTACCCCCGTTTTGTATACGATTGGGATTTACGGGCGGCCTAGCTATGCAGGCAATTAGATGATTGAATACGGGGGGAGGGGAGGGAGCGGCAGGGTGCATTCTAACTCGCCGGCGCGCTTTTCAGCCTCGGCGGTGACGCCGTCGAAACGTAATTTTAACACTGATAATAGCCTGGTGAAGTGTTCGGCGGACCGTCCGATACGTTCAGCGCATCGGTCCGCAATAATTGTCGTGTGTAATAATAATCGCATCGTAATTGCATCACCGTATCGCATCACCACCGTTACGATGATTGAGCGGAGCACGCGAGATGATATTCTCTTGTCGTGTCGTTTCTCCTCAAAATTAATTTCCCGCCGAGCCAGCGTGAGCGCGGAAGAAGCGCTTTCGAGAAACGCTGAATGCACATGCGAGTTTTTTTTTTCGTATTGAGATTATGAACATTGGTTATACATGCGGTAACGCAGAAAGACGTGAAGGACGCTTCGCGTAACGTCAGTGCATGAAATGAGACGCATGATGTTTCTACGAGTTGTAAAATGTAACTCGGTTTTTTTTTCTCTTTCGATCCGCGCGATTTCCCTCGCTTCTGCGTTAAATTTTTTAACATATCATGTTTATGTTATTTCAAAACACATTTGTATTATGTCGATATTCAACATTTGTAAGTATTAAAATGACACATTTTACACTTGAGTATCGATCGACGTATCAATTTTGTATGGATTTTTTCACATAATATTTGTGTTATTTTTCAACGTATTCACCTTGTTGGTGTTAAATTAACATAAAAATTTGAGTGGGCTATTTGGAGCATGTATGAAGTGCGATAAATTTCACGCAAAATTGTCCACAAGCGCAGAGATCGATGAGAGGGATGATACATTTGAGCGCACGCGAGTTTCAACGAACTCGCGATCGCCGGGCACGCGAAGATTTCCCCGGCGATCGAGTACCGCATCGCCGTCGTTTCCTCGAGCAACCGCGTCGAATTCGTCGGCCGAGAAAGTCTTTCCCACCGGCGAGCAAGAGGGTCAGAACGATATTCGTCGCGGGACAATGAGGATCTTTCTTTTTCTTTCTCTCCCTTTCTCTCTCTCGTGGTTGACACCGGCGTGAAAGAAACGGAACATCGCGGAGGAGAAAAAACGTGATTCTCTCGAGTTCGTTCCGCTCGCGGGCTCCGTTGAACGAATTCGCGCGCGAAATCGTGTCGCGGTCGTAAAAGTCGCGGTGAAAATTCAGCGGGACGATTCGAGCGTATCGCGTCGCCACTGCGAATGACGGGTCGCATGCTCGGCGAAAAACGATTTCCTGTTGCGAATGAAGACGTCGCTAACTCAGCGAGTCCGTAATATGATAAGAGTAGACGGTTTTCTGTGTCACAGTAACTAAGAACATTATTCATAGACCGATCTTATATTTAAGGTCGTCGTAAGTTCAACTTGAAGCGTTCTAAGAGCCGTTTCGTCGGTTATATGGCAAATCTCAGAATGAAATCAGGACAATCGTAATTATAAGACCGGACTATGAATATCGTCGGCCGAAGCCTCGCAGCTACATAAGATTAGTGGTTATACCTAATAAAATTCGATATTAGTAGTACGGCGAACCTGTCGGTGCGGAAAAGACGGTTTCTCCGTCAAAACCAGTGGAAAACATAACTTAGCCTACATCGAAAATTATTAGTTACTTTTGGCGCCATCACAACACCCTTTTCTCGGTTTTAATCACGAAAAATAGTTATATTAACCACAAAAAATATATTACCACTATTATTTTTGCAGTTAAAACCGAGAAAAAACGCCGGAAATAATTATAATTTCTATCAGTGGGTATTTTGAAACATGCTTGTGACGATAATCCTCTCTTTTGCTCTCGTATCAAAGGAAATTTAGCACCTTTAACATTATATTCGCTGTAATACCCGAGATAACATTCGAAAAAACGACTTATTATGTGAGCAGTTCTGTGATTATCACTTCCACACGTAATTTCTTCGCTGCGTACAAACAGTTCTAACTAATTATAACATTCAACTTCACCCAGCGAGCTATGGAGATTCGCGGAATTAATGTGTCTCTTTCACCGTGATACAATCGCGTTACAACACGAGTCTCTTCCTTTCCGAAGATAAAGAGCGCACCGCCTACCCGAGATTATGGAAAAAGGGCTCGTAGGAATCCCCCCTCCCCCCCTCCTCTCTCTCTTTGTCGGTCGTAAAAAACGCCGCACACGTGCTATCTTTATCAATCCCCGGATACCATCACGGTTACGTTTGACTAACGCAACTATTATGGCGGTCTCTAATAAATAGCACTGTAATTAACGTTAACAGGTTGAAGAGCAACGTCAACTCTATTTTCCGTTACCGACCTACATTGCGAAAATAGCCGTGTGTAAGGTGTGCGACGAGAAATTGGAGGAATAACAAGTTAAAAGTGAGCCCTCCTCCCCCCGCGGAGAAACTTGATCGCGTTCGCGCGCGACGTAAGCCCGTGAGGAGAAAGAATTAGATTAAATTAAATCATATGATTAATCTCTCAGAATAGCCGCACGTCCACGCGCGCGTGACGTTTCCATGTCCGGGACGAAAATTCCGACGCTGGAAACGAAAGCGTTTTTCGGAGAGAGGGACGCATCCGAGTGTGTCGCATTTATCGCCGCGATTTTCCGCCGTGTCGAATTTTGCGAAAGTCATCGCGATCGCTGAGCGACACCGTAATTAGCGGCGATCGATGGTACCTGCCGGCTAATACGCCGCTTAATTAAGTCCTTCAATTAGCGGATTGTTTGCGTAGCCATTGGCCGTTGACGCTAATTCCGCGGAGCTAATTGCACGCTTGAGCGGAATCCAAGATGATCGAATTCTGAAATATCCCTCGATCGCTGCGAGAAGATGGATCTCCCTCCGAGCGGGGGAGCGGGAAGGGAGGGAGAGGGAGTTCTCACGGCGAATTTTCTGCGAAAACGCCAGCAGGTTCGCGCATGAAACGTCGCTACGAGCGCGACCGCACGCGAGAGCTCGCGAGCCGCTTTACAATGTAAAGGTATAATAACGCCTGGCTTCTTATGTAATCGTGACGATTGCACCGGAGCCTTTCGCGAGTTTCCTTACGAAACGAGTAGTGCCCTCTCTTCCTCTCTCTCTCTCTCCCTCTCTCCCTCTTTCCGTCCCTCTAACGAGGAAAGGAAAAAAGCCGGCGCACGAGGCTGTTGCACTCGCGCGGCGAACTCCATTCCCGAAATATCTCTAACGTCATCGAAATTCACGCGGCGACGCGAGTGTTGTCAACCACTCGTGCGCGACACCGTCGGATCGATTCCGGATTAATACAGAAAACAGGTATTCGTATCTCGTACTTAACGCTGAACACAATGATCACTCTGATCGTCAAGAGCGACACAATTTGTGGCTCTCTCGAAAGTGAGACAAGTAAATCGTAAGAGATCGCGATACAACACGGAAGAAACGGTGTGAAACAGGTGGATTAGCCGGGGGGAGGAAGGAAGAAAGGTGTTTTTGTAATCGGATGAATTTTCAATAACGGAGACGAAATAATATCCAGTGTTGTTCGCGAAGTGTATTCCTAGGATCCTCCATATCTATTTCCAGGCTAATAATCGACGGTACCGCATATATCTGCATTTATATTTTACGCGCGTGTGTTTATGAACACAACGATAAATTATGTACTAAGAGGGGGAAGGGGGGAAGGTGTGTTTATAACGGTACATACGAAAATGTGCACGTGCAGTTCGGCAAGATAGAACGCTGGTTAAACGCGATGAATTGTTAAATACGCAGACGCTATATTATCCAATAATAAAACGGACGGTTTTAACATTTATGATCGGTTTTTCATGCTTTAATGACGACGTCCGAATAGCGCGGTATACTGTAATCGGCCCGTAACGGTTTCACTTTTTCATTCGTTATTTATCGCGGGCCATGCGCCTCATCGCGTCTACCCCGCCGTAATTATTCCAATTTTACCGTATATTTCGCGCGCACACTTGCGGCGCCGAGCGCGAATTTAAATGTAGGTTGCGCGAATTTTCAGACCGGTAGCGCCGGAAATAAATTTCGTTTTCGTTGCATTGTGCTCTTAACACCGATCGTTGATTGAAGTTCACACCCGAGGATCGAGATCGGAATTTGAAAGCTCCATCCTCCTCTTCCCGCGGACGTCTTTCGTGATTTAAGGAAAAACGTGTTTGGTGTTTATGATCACAGCTGCGTCGTGAAAATATTTATAGCCGAGAAATTTCGGTTTTCTTTTCTGTAGTGAATGTTTCTCCGATGTTCACCGATTCTGTATACATATTTCTATTGCTAGAGGAGAAGGTAGAATTATAGCCCTTTTAAGTATTGTGGCTCTTAATATCTCCATTATCAAGTAGTGAATTCTAGTGATTACTTGCGGAGTCATTTATTCGGTAGCCCGCCATTACGTAGTGCCGCTAATATGCCAATACGCAATAGCCGGCATTTGTTATAACGCATTCTTATTTGTAAACATTTCGAAGCATGTTTTCGAGGAAATGACCATAATTCTAACGAGACTCCAATCATTTTTCCTCTCAATGCGGGAAGCGATTGTTTTTCAGACACACGGACAAGATCGGCATCAATGTAATTATTGTGTAAAATACACAACGAAGCGACAATGACATCCCCATGCGTCCACGCACGCACTTTGGCGCGGACAATTTCGCGGAAGACCGACGGTGGGAGGGCTTCTTCTTCATCGTTTCGGTGACGATCGTCGATCCCGCAGTGTCGTGCCGTCGTCGTATCGGCTTCGGGGCGAATCGATTCAGCGGGGGAGGAGGAGGAGGAGGAAGAAGGTAAAGGGGCTCCCTTATACCGCCGACACGTTCTGGCGGGCAAATCCTATCACCAGGAAGAGGAGCGGTCAAGAAAAGAGGATTATTCGTCGACGTGCGACGACTTCCTGCCAACTCGTGACTGACTAACATCCCGCTTCCGGCGTTCCCCTACGAGGGAGAGAAGAAGAGAGAGGAGAGAGGGAGAGAGAGAAGCTTAAACATCGATGGCGATGGACCACCGTCGATAGATCGTTTTTTGCCTTTATTTGCTCGCCTATGTCGCAATGAACGATAGGTCGAGTCGCGTAGTAACAGCTGCTATTTTCTCTCTCCCTCCCTCTCTCTCTCTATCGTAACGATCTGAAAATTTCAGGATTTCTGAACGCACGTTAAACACTGAATCGATGAATCTCTTCTCTGAGACCGCCAGCGTGCTCTTTTTATCGAGGCAAGATAAATAGGATAAAAAATTTTCCTAAGTATCGCCGTTTCCGCGCGTTCCCACGAGTTATAAATTCTCTACTCGAGATTGACGGGAAGAAGCTACGTGGGTGAGTGAGTGTATATACGTGTGGAGCAGCGACGCAGCTCGCGATTTCGCATCTACAGAAACGTATCTCGACGCGTATGTGTTCATAACGCGATAATATATCATAATGCAAAATAAAAATTCGGATATCTTGATTTTCAGTGCACGCGTACGAAATTCCGTGATCTAAAAACGACAAAAAATGCGAAAGACTTAATTCCGTTGCGAAGAAAGAGAAAGAGAGAGAGAGAAATACCTGAATTCCTGCGTTACAAGTGCGGACAATTTTTTATAATTCACATGCGCGTAGCTTTTCAATCGTTGCCAGCGTCCAAAACAGAAATATCCGGAATTATTCCGACGCGAATGGCTGTGTTTCGAGTCGCAATTAACATGTTGAACGAGCGATGCATTTCTATTTGACATTTTCAACACCAGATCGACCTTTAACGTAAAAAAAAAGAAGCTTCACATTACTGAAGCGACATGGAAATGGAGTGTGTGCAACAGACCGCTTTGTCTCACCCGTTTGACGCGTGTTCCGAGTGCATCGAGGGGCCTTAAGACGTGAAGTAACGAGTAGGTCAAGAAACGCACAGGAAAACCTCTGTTGCGGGAAGCGAGAGTCTCTTTAGAGTCACGCGCACGCGAGTTTTTGCGGTGCATCCACTTTCTGTATCAGTTTCTCCCACGACGGTCAGCGACGAGAGATCGAGTTCTACTTTCTAACCGCGATATACAGCTTCGCGCGGCTACCGGCTTCCTAGCGCGCGGGATTCGATCGCGGCGGAATTATCGAGAGTCGATAAAACGAAATCGGCGCGAAAGCCGAAGCTTCCTCTCCGCGCTTCAAGCCCGGTTTCTTCACAAATATGAAGCGATACACGGGAGAAGGTTACTTGTGATTACGCATCGATACTCGGCCGGATATATACGCGTTGAACGCACGTGTGAAAACGACTCTCCTTTGAACACGACGTAACACGAACGTGTCAGAGGGCCATAGATCAATAATCTCTCCGAGGGAAACCAACGCTAAAAGAAAGTAAATAACGAACAAGAAAATTAATTAAACTCTTTCAAGTATACTGACACAAAAGGCCCGGGGGAGGGGATTTGTTTCGTTGAATTGGCTGCACCAGCTTGTAGCAGTTCTTTTCTCCCCTTTCCTCCCATCAAGTTTTAATTGTGTATCTGTCTCTTTTTACGTTCCACAAGTATACGCTAGAGTGTTCAAAGAAAAACAACAGACCTATATATACACACGTCTAGGTACGATCGTTTTACTTTTTTTTCAATTCGCGTTGCATCGCCGATTACAAAATGTAACGGGCATTATTGCGAATGAATATTCACCACAAAACTCCGCGGGGAAAAGAGAAGTCGCGTTACACGACTGGCAGATGTAATATTCACATCGCATTCAAGTTAAATCATTCTCTTCGGATTTTAATCGGATTCATACTTGAAGCAAAGAAAAATTAAATGAAATAAACAACACGGCATCACGCGATAAATTAAAGTATGTAAAGTCGGTAAATAATTAGAAAGTCTGCGGATTAATTAGAAAGGTTTATAAAATGAGCCGACGAAGTCGGTGGCCTACGAAAGACCGATGAAGTAATTAGAAAGTCCCCGGATTTGCAAGATCGCGCGGGTCTCCGCGTATTTCAGAATATTATTACGTTTTTGTGTTAATCCGCTTAGCTCTGCTTTCACGTATCTCCACGCGCCACTCAACACTCGGGACCCTTCAATCGACGCGATTGCATTCTCGGCGAAGTGTACTTCGTATATAACGTGTATGAACCGCGCACCTTCGCCGTGTGTAAGGATTTCCGTCGAAAATGCGTCTCGCGAGTGAAAGCAGCGCGTGCTCAGGCGCGTCCACAAAATAACAACCGCCAAATAATCGGAATAATTCGCGCCATCAAGCTCTCGCTCTCATCCGTGCCGCGCTTATTACGCTTTTCCATCCTTCCCGCGTCTGTGCGCACGGCAAATTCCGCAAGGGCGACTCCGTAAGCGCGTATTTATTCCGCTTTCGTCGACGGATTTCGGTCTCTCGTCCGACCGCGTGCTGCTCACACAGAGGACCGAGAGCGCCCAATTCCCCGTTCGCTTTCCGCTTTCCGAACGGACGGAAAGAAGGGGCGGCCGCCCAGCCGGCGCTCTTTATGCATGCATCTGCACACATCGATGGAGGTTAACGCATAATGCGAACTCCGGCCGGGGTCCGACGAGGAGGATAAAACGCCGCACGATCGCCACAATTTGCCCAGCGAATCCGAAATGTCTTTGTGGGATTTTCGCACGCACAGCCTCCACCGGCCATCTCGGCCGCGCATAAACCTCCGCGATTACGCCGAACGCCCGTTGCAGTCCACCCTCCGCCCCGATCAAGCCTCGCCCACGGAATTCACCTGCCGAGAACTTCAGTGGATCAGTGGAAGGTGTCCGGGGATCAAACGAGAACTCAACTGTCGGAACGGAAAAATTCCTATAGGAGGTCTCTATATAACCGATTATTCCCGGTTATCTCAATCCGAACGGGTTTTAACGCAGTCGCGAAGGTTAAGACGAATGTTTTCGGCCGCGATAACAGAGATATCGTTTCTCGTGGCCGGGTTTTCGCCCGATCCCCGATTCCGTCACACGAACTGAGACTTCCTTCTCCATGTAGGCAAAAGTTCTTCGTATCGTCACGCTAAACGCAAGTTACTCGTGTACTAATGCGCATAAAATAAAATGTAGTTATTCCCAGAACGCGAACTCTCCAGTTATATCTACATTGAAGACCTGTCGTGATCTACGGAATAGACGGGATAGGCAGGTAAGTAGAACGAAGGTTCCGGAAATTATAGCACGAAGAAATCACAATGAGACTGCAGATAATCCGGAGGATCCGCGCGGGCTATAATTTGATAAGGTTATATGTGTCTGCGGATCTCGAACGTTCGTGATCAAATCGGAGAATTCGTGCATTCGGCTTTGCAAATCCACGCGGAGACGATCCACGAACCTGCGATTTTTCGAATCGAACGCGATTGCGCTCAGCACTGCCATCCATCCAGTCTCGCCGGGAGTGAAATAGTGACTGCTTCTTGGCGAAAACGGTGACGAAAAGTGACATTTCTGGTTAAATTCTGAGAGTAACTAAGGCTATTTAAGCAAAAAAGTGACATTTACCCTCATCTTCCCAGGTTTATCTTCGGTTATCTCGACAGCGTCGCGAAATATATGTAACTTGGTCGCGCAGAAAAATAATAATGAGACATGACATTTTTTGCGCAATCGGAACAACCAATTGAAAACCACGTGTATATTTCGCCAATTTGCAATATCGTAACATTCCGGTATCGCTGTTACTGACGAGGCCAATTAGCGGCGATCGTTGCGCCGTACCATATATACGCAAACTGCAACAATTTCGTTTGAAGTTTATCGTGGATCATGACGTCGCCTCTCGCGGGACATCGGCGTCCGCATTAAAAGCCGTAACCTGTTCGCGAATTTCATTGTCGGGATTAGCGGGGAGAAGCGTGAAAGCGTTTCCTCGTCATAATCACGAACTCGTCGAGCGATGCGAAAGCGTCATCATCCGGGGAGACCGCTTGAATGAGATTTTCCGCGACATAACTTGCATGCGCGCGCGTGCGCGTCCGAAATCGCTCGAATAAATATTCACTTATCGCTTTCCCGTTTCTGCCTCTCTGCCGTTTCGTCACTATCCGCAATCATTTGTACAACTTTAGTGATTCTGCATCGCGCAATTCGTCGCAAACACCACACCGTGGAATAACTTCGTTTATTTTTCCTGTAATTTGAGCGGAATTTTTCGATGGAAATATTCCGAACTCGTGAAACGTACATTTTGGTTGATTGATTTACGTTGCGACAGGAACGCTTGGTGAATATTACTCAAAAGTTAAATATGAAGTGTACATCTAGCTTTAATTGATGTTGAATTTTTAGCAAAGTGTATAGGATATTATTTATATAATTGATTAACCGTTCAATTTGTTACAAACTGATATTTAATTCTTCAATATATTTTAAAGAATCGGTCGTTTTATACATTTATATTCGCATTTAATATTCCCGTTAAATCTTAGATCGGATATTCGCTTCATTTCATATTAAAGTATTACATACTTTATGATGAATTTAAACCAATCAATGGGTTATATATATATATATATATATTTGCGAATAATTTTAATGGTATAGTTGACTTTTATTTCATGTTATTATCTTCATTTTGAACTCTCATTAAAAAAAACTTTCGATTTCTTTTATATGTACACTTATAATTTTATTTATATATATATTTTTCCCCCCAAATTATTATAATTATGTATATCAAAGAGAAGCTTTCTCATAAATGAACAAAATAAATAAATAAATATATAAATAAATATTCAAATAATATTTCGTGCGTGCCCTGTGAAAAAATCCGTATCCATTTAAAACATCGAGGGATACCACGACGGAATTTCCGCTGTCGTTGAAAAGTTGCGGCGAGGAAAATTCTTATTTCCTCGCGCAGCCGGATTCCTACATCGTCGTCTATCCGTCTCGGAAGGAACGATCGATCGATCAGGAACCCGTTGCTCGACTAGGAAACTCGGTCGCCGTTAGCTTTATTTGTTCTTACAGCGAAATGCGATGCATACACGCACACATACATATACACGCGAGACCTCGTATTAGCGACCGAGTGTGCAATATTCATTTCCGTTTTTCATTTTCCGACCACTTTGCTTGCATCGATTGAAACTGATATGTAGGCCCTCATGGAGATTGCATATATAATTCACGTCTACTTCCGTATATCGGGTGTCCCAAATCTACCAAAAGGTAACTTTCATTTGCTGATCCCTCGGTCAATTTGAAATAAGAGCATCGTGAGAGGAATCAATAATCAATAATCCTTAAATTGGAAACGATCCTCGAGGATAAACAGCTCTTCGGCAGCTAAGCTACGAGAAATGCTTATTCTTCGTTCAAGTGAGTCTTACTCCAACAGACTTGTAATATGGAGTCTGGCTGTAAAAATATTTGATATTTAACGATATTTAACGTTAAAGATGAAAGTAACGTTTAACGCTTGTGATATTTAACGCTCAAAATATGGAAAGATATCGCGAGACTACTGGTAATTTTCACGGAGGAAAAATCGACGTCAAGCCGGTCGAGGGATCCAAAAGTGAAAGGTAACTAATTTACTATCTGATATCGTACTCTGTACACGCCCGTACATACGCGTAAAGTCGAGGAAACGATATTTCCCACCCGTAAATCAGGCGATACGTCCTGCTCGCTACGATAACCCATGGCAAATCAGCCACAATGTGGGCGACCGAAGTAAAGAACGGAAAGGAATTTATCACCGAAGGTAAATACCTGTCCGTAATTGAATCGGTAAGTAGAAGAAGGATTAATCGAGCGGCGAACAATGTGGAGAGAAAGAGAGAGAGAAGGAGAGAGAGAGAGAGAGTAAGAACATATCCCATCCCAACGGAGAACGACGTTTTATTTTTACTTCCACACCCACATACACGCACATACACGCGGAGAGACGACATCCCAACGCTGCGCGCGTGTTCAAATTCGCAGACTCGCCCGAGATCGTCGGGCTTGAGAATGTCCGGTTTCCGCGCTCGTGGAAACAATACGCTCGAAATTAGGAGTTTCCCGAAAGCGCCCAGCCAAACGCGTGGAACAGCCGGCGGTTACCCCCACGAGGGTTTACCCCGTCGTAAACATGTAAATCGATTGACCGTCCGCGGCGAGAACGGAAGGCAGGCGAGCAGGCATGCAGACCTTCGGTCGGTTACGCTTCGTCGGGGTCGCCACCCGGTATGCTCTGCGACCTAAGTCAAATCATCTGCGCGCGTGTGTCGCCGCCCACGTACCCATACATCCGCACCGTATGATGTCGCATACGCGCGCGCAAGCACGCAGGTACGCACACGTAGAGACATACGTGCGTCTCGAGTATCCACGTTGCCGTCACGAGGCGTAATCCACCTTCCGTATGATGTGACATAGCGTGGTGCGCTGGCGGGCCCTCAGTGGCCCTCGCACAGTCGCGGAAAAATCAATAGCGAGCGTGGTGTGGCGTGGCGGCGTCACTCTTTCAGGTGGCCGCCTGCCTGTGCGAGGAAGGAAGTCAGCCTGGCGAGCCAGGCAGGCGAGCAGGCGAACGAACGGACAGACGGATGGACGGGCAGGCAGGCAACCGTCCGATCGAGCGCGCCGCGAAAACGAGTCACCTGCGAGGTATACACTGTCGTAGCAGGCGCGCGATCGAATTCCCGCCTTCCGCTGAGAGAGAAAGACGGAGAGAAGGCGAGGGGAGGGAAAGAGGGGAAGAGAGAGAGAGAGAGAGAGACGTACAGTATGTTGCTGCGCAACGTTGCTGCTGCGCGCCGCTATCGTTTGCCGAGGAGGCGCCAGGACCGACTTCGTCGGGGGCTGTCGAAATTTTAAGCCTTCTGGAGTCCCCTTTCTCGACTCCCCCTTTCACGGGCTTCTTGGTGAATTAAACGCGGATTATTTTTCGTCAGGGAGAACTGCTGAATTATCGGTTTACGACAGTGTTTTGCGCCTTAAACCTTCGTCTTTTAAGTAACGCACAATGTGACTCTCTTGTTTCTTAAGTCTTAAAAGGTCGTTCTGTTTGCGATTGACAAAACGTTGTATGATAAAAAAAAAAGTAAACAAATGATAATTTGCCACGCAATAAGATTACGGATATATGATGCGGAAGGTTTAAGAGCACGAAACGTTGTCTTAAAATTGTAAGTCAAGCATTCTGGTGATGCCCTTAATATTCTCGCGACATCCGTCGTGTCATTGTTTGTCCGATCGATAAGAGAGGAGTAATTCGTTATCAGTGATGGTAAAGTGGATTCGGTAATTTTATAAATTAGTTTGCTGATGGGAACGATCGGGATGTTTGAACTTGGCGATTACAAAGATCCGATAATCTTGTACTCTTGACATTTTATAGCACAAGAACCTAGTGGGACAAGCACGTGGGCCGTGACAAACATACCGATGAAAAAGCACTCGCATATTTTTTTCAAGCAATTCTAATTATTGGTCAAACTCGAAATATCTTTTGCAATATTTATTCGAAGCAATGCTCGGTGGTGAGTTTCAGCTATCTCTCCGTTTTATCGTACTTCACAGGGAGGTGTACGCACAGTCAACGTCGCCATAAAATCCTTAATTGCGAATATTAAAATTCCGCATAATCATTTTCTTCTTTTCCCTTCCCTCCGCCACGCGGCACAAGAAGTCATTTTCCAGGCACGACAAAGATTCAATTTGCTCGCGGGCCGGACTTGTATACCGTGAAACATTAAAAGGATCAAACATTCTCGATGAATGGAGCTCGTAAAAATTTTAATACGCCCATAACTACACCTTTCGCGAGACTTTCCCGTTCTCTTTCGCGTCCGTGTTTCTTCGCGAGAAGAACTTCACTTGCATTCCCGACGCTCCGACATTGTGTTACCAAGTACGCGCTCGCGTTATATGTAGCGACACAACATATAGAAACTTCATCGTTGCCGTTAGAAAATTAAATGTAAAACGAAGTTCGCGCGCATTATAACCCCATATAATATCCGTCATCGTATCTCTTCCACTCTTTTTCTCACCCCTCCACCCACTCACGGCGCGCGATACGATCTTAGAAGATCGGCAGCGCGACACTCGCCTATCATAAATTAAAGATGCGATTTGTTTCAGGTTTCAGCTCTGTGAGCGAGCGAGCGTGCAGCACGTTGCGTCGCTACAACTGTTTCAACTCCAAACAGTTGCGTCACGCCAGCTGCCCGTTCCACAAAGGCTACGCGTCACGAGCAATCGCGAAAAATTGCGCAAGATTATATAGTTACGGTTAATCACCGGGGGAGAACAAAGGACGTCGATGAAGGCGTCTTTCTCATTGCTGTGCCACCGTGTGTGTATATATACCTACATCGGCCATAATGAGTAACGAAATTACATATAATTGCTAGCTTCACGCTTCTCCGTTTCGCAATCGATTTTACAAAACGCGCCTGATATTACGCCCATGCGTATTAATTCGCTTCCTAAATGCCTACGTCAACGGTCTCCTCTCTCTGTCTCTCGCCGGAACGAGACATCTTTGCTGTAATAACTTTAATAAATCATTATCGAGATCGCCGCGCCGATCATGATACGTCTTTCCGAACAGTTCCCTACCAGCGTTGCGGTTTTTCCAGGAGGATCGCTGCGGGCGATTTACGAGCGAGTGAAACGTTACGCAATCAGATCAGAAGATTGTTGTCGTACGTTATCACGGAAGCGTAGCCCGCCGACGAGTATTACAATGCTGCAGGTTGCTCCTCGGCAGACATGTCTCTCTCTCTTTCTCTCAAAGACCCACGGCCGTTTACCTCGAAATTACGCTACTCTCACCGCGGCCGTCATTAGACCATTTCGAGCGTACACGCGTTGCATCCAGCTCGCATCGGATGTGCCATTAATGAGCGGCGTTCTACACGCGGCGGTGGTACGCGCGTGTGTCAGCAGCCTGCGTGACCCGAGTACGCGCCTGCGCGCGCTATGACGCGCGAGCAGCGGAACGAGCGAGGGAGACAGACGGATACGGAGGACGCGGGGGGTGCTGCGAGCAAGGGGGATGGAGAGCCGACCAATATGGCGATAATACGCGAGTGCGAGAGGGAGAGAGGGTCGAAGAGGGTGAGCAAGTGGTGTAACCTCTGCATGGTAAGGAGGAAGGAAGAAAAGAAAACGACAGCCGAGCCGAGTCTCTGTCCCTTCGCGAAGGATGGAAACGAGAGGGTGGTGAGAGGAAGGGTACTTATGGTCTCGCGGAAAAACGCGAATCGGTTCAGGGCTACATAACAAGACACGGGCCTGAGAGGCGGGGAAGGGAGGGGGAGAAGGAGTGCGTCACAGAGGGGGTGGATTCCACCCCTTCGGCCATGGTGTGTGCACGGCGTAGGGCCGGCAGCGCTGCGACGACGCTGCGCATCGCCTTGGTATATACACTTTCGAACACCTACCTCGTCTTCGCCGGTGGCCACCGTGTTGACGGAGTCCATGCTCTGCGATAGCGGCGCGTCCATTATGCAGGCAAGTTTGCCGGACGGTCCGGGGTTGCCGGGGGCTGCGGTACGAGCGGGTGGCGGCGACGAATCCACCGTGTCCCGTCTCGGTCGTTTTAAAGCGGGCGGCGTTATGGTTGTACCGGCGAAGACGACGGGCGCCTCCAGGACGTATCACTGGAAAATAACCTTCCCTTCGCGAGAAACACAGGGGCCTCAGCCGCCTCCTCCTCCTCTTCCTCCTCCTGCTCCTTCTTTTCCTCCACGCCTCCTCTCCTTCCCTGACCCGATCTTTCTTCTCTCTCCCTTCTAGCTTCTGGCTTCTCCCTTTCTTCTTCCTCTTCCTTCGCCCCTTCCGCTCGTATCCTCCTCGACGTTTCTTCTTCTTCTTGTTCCTCTTCCTCCTCTTCCTCCTCCTCTTCTTCCTCTCCGCGTTCTCTCGCCCGATTCACTTCTTCTTCCGCTTCCTGCTGCGGCTCTTCGCCACCGGCTCGTCCGCCAGCGCCACCTCCGGCCACCCTACGACGACGTCGCCGTCGTTGCACCTGTCACACGCCGCTGCAAGGGAGTCGTGGCAGCGTAACGGCGAAAGAGAGAGAGAGGGAGAGAAGGAGAGAACGAGCTGTATGTATGTATGTGTATATATATATCTATATAAAGATATATATATAGATATATATATATATATATATGTATGTGGACGTGTGTGCGTGTACGTCTGTATGCGAACGTCGAAAGCACGAGCGTGTGTGGTCTGTTGCGCGTTTATGCGCCTGCGAGCGGCATGTGTATACGTGTACGCCTGGCCTGCAGGTGTTGTTCCCACGCGTCTATTTTAGAGCAATCGATACACCAGCGTGGCCGCGGAGGAGGAGCAGGGCAGCACCCGGTGAACGCGATCGACGACGACGTTTCTTTTCCGACACGATGTTTCATCCACCGACGAACAGTAATCCACCCATACACCGGGTGTAGCAAATGTGCCGATGACGTTACGCCTGGCGGTAGCTTCACTGCGTGAGCGCGCTCGCGCGATCGCGCGCTTCGACGACGACGAGGTTGCGCACCGAGGATCCGGTGTGTCACGCACCGGCTGGCTGGCTGGAGAGGGATAATCAACGACACACTCGTGGACACCTTGCGACGTCGGGTCGCGTAAGGTCGCGCGGATGATAGATTCTTGCTTTTGACGTATTCCTCTCTTTATTTCTCCTTGCTTTCCTTCTCTCTCTTTCTCTCTGTCACTCCAATCGGTGCGCCCCGTGTGGTGCGCGCGTAGGGCCGCAGTTCTTCGTGGCGAGTTTCATGCGCGAGCGCGAAACGTGTGTTGCCCGACGGCGGTTTTCTTCCGGCGAGCGAGATAGAGCGTGTGTGTATGTGTGTATGTTGTAATTGACGACGACGAAAGACCGAGAGCGAGGAGGTGTTTCCGGGAGGGAGGTGGTAGAGAGACGGTAGGACGGCGAGAAAGGAAAAGAACGCGCGCGTTTAATCGAAAACGAGAAAGAACACACCACCGACCGAACGAGTGTTGTCAAGGCAAGTAAGGATTGTGTAATAATAATTAAGAATTTTGTTAACGTGAGCGCTGCGACACGACTGGTACGCAGGTTGCCGACAGACTGACGGAGCATGAACGAGCACGACGACGGTGAGACGGGTGCGCGGGGTCGCCGCGCCGTGAGGGTGAGGTGGAGGTGGCCCGCGGGCCACTGGGTCGGGGTAGATGAGTGGGTGGCTGGTGGAGGAGGAGGAGGAGAAGGAGGACGACGACGACGATGAGAAGGAGAATAGAGGAGAGGGAGGAGGGAGAGAGCACACGTTGGATCGAGCGCTCACGACGAAGCACGGAGGAGCAGGTCGCGCGCGCGTTCGACGGAGGAGGGGATCGGAGGGGCGAGAGACGCACGCCTGGAGGGAGGGAGGGGCGCCGACGACTCCCTCCTCGCGTTGCCGCGACTCGCCGGAAAAGGCGACGGGAAAGCGGAGCCTGCACTCACCGAAGGGAGAGACGAAGGGATGATCGCCGTAGAGCGAGGGGCGAAACGCGCCGAAGGGATATAGGGGTGCGTCGGAGTTTCCGCACGTGCTCACGGATCACCTTCGAGGAAGGGATAGCTGTTACTTTGGGGAATTTCGAGCGCGGGCGCTTCGCGCGTCTGGAACGGGGTTACGACGGTCGCGCGAATAATAAAAAGAACGCGTGATGGAAATGTTCGGAATCGAATCGGAGGAGAGTTCGAGACCGCCTCTGCGCGAGACGCCGTTTTGCCGCAGTTCGGCAGAAGATTATGCTCGATTTCTCAGATATATAAGTTTAGAAGTGTATCAATACGTAATATCGCGACAACGCGTTTTGTATATAACACGGGAGGAAGGAAATCGACGTGAGATGCGAATGAACGTCACCCGGTTTTAATTCAACGCGAGCGAATTGTGAAATTTTAATCGACTGCTCAATTTCAATTCCGCGGATCGATACTCTTCGAGTGCGACACGAAGGATGTAGGAAAGTTCAAAGTTCCAAAGGGACATTCGGAACAGTCTCGAATACCGTTACTTCGAATATTTTTGCAGAAAAATATTCTAATTCCCGCGCAAGGTGTGTCCGTACTCGCGCAAATTCCTTGCGCCAAGAATAAAAAACCTAATCACTGAAAGTAAAATCGAGAAAAATATTATGTGCGAAAGTGCGCTATTATTTATAACTCTTCGCGGAATAGCATAAATTTTAGATAATACGCGGGTTGGTTGGCGAAAGAATTATCCTCTGTCTCTGGATTATAAATCGGTGCGCTTTGAAATTATAAATAAATCACGGCTTTGAATATCGCGGGCAACTTATTTCGCGTTTCTCCGCGCGGAGAAAGAGAAATAGGTCTCGTCGGAAGTTTTCGCACGGTAGTATCTACGACGAACCCCGCGTTTTCGACCGCCACCGCTTCTCCGGCCGTTATTATAATAACCGTAATTATTGAAGTTGCGTTATATTAAAATGAGTTGCAACAAAGAGGTCAAGGGAGAAGGTATGCCCCGGAGGGAAATCCCTTCGTTGAGCTCGTAAAAAGCGTCCGGAGGCGAAGTAGCGCGAGGGATTGCGCGTCTGTTGTGTCGACGGAAAACAAAGGGCTAATGCGAGAGACGCGCGCGTCGAAAAACACAAAACACCTGAAGTTACAAATCGCGAGAATGCTCTCTCTCTCTCTCTCTCTCTCTCTCGCGCGCACGAGAGAGGTTAAATTAATTAATAAATTAATTAAAACAACGACGAACACAACGCGCATACGTAACGACGTCGTAGATATCCGGCGTTTTTCCTCGCGGTTTTGCCCTCATGAATCGAGTCGGGCGATTTTTCATTTCGCGAACGCTAGACATTCCGCGGAAACAGAGCGCGCGACAGCGTGCGGCAATTGACGAAATCCCCGCTGGAAATCGCGGAAGGCTCGCGGACTCACTCGCGCGCGAAAGGAAGATTGCAGCTCCGCGTCCGTTGCTCCGAGGAGCGATGCGCAACGATGCGTCGAAGGTAACGGCGTGTACTTTCTTCCGAACAGCCGCCGCGGCGTTATGCGCTCGCGGCGCGCGGTTTCTTTCTCTCCTCCTTTCTAGCTGTCCGTCTGTCCGTCCCTCTTTCTCCGTCTCTTTCTCTCTCTCTCTCTCTCTCTCTCTCGTTCTCGAGCAAGAGAGCGCGGATGGCACGAGAGGAAGAGCGATGCAACGCGCATGTGGGCTCCGGTCTACAACGAGGAACTCCGTGACTACACGCTTTCCCCCGTGACTAACAGGTGGAAGCCGCTCGGAACGTGCAGCTTTCCTCGAGATTAGCAGGTGGAAGATGCCCACGGCTGTGTCGCAGATGATTCCGAAACAAGCCCGCTGAGAGACAGACGGAGAGGAGGGGAGGGGTGAAAGGGGGCAGATGGACGATACGTGAGCTGCTTTTGTTCCAACTAGTTCCTGAATTATAGCATGACGACGGAGTCCCGTTGCACGGAGAATGAACAACGCGTCTCCGTCGCGCGAAAGCGCGGAAAAAAAGAGGTCCCGCCACCGGCCGTCCGCGAAATAACATTTTCCACCTTCTCTTTAATGGACCGCGCGAGAAAATGGCAAATATCGCGCTGGCCGGCCTGGCGACTGGGAGAGCGCGCGTCGTTTCTCAATTAATTTCACCGCGCGGAGACGATTGTCTCGAACGGTAATATCGGAATTATATTTCGTACCGAGATAGATGATACATTTGAAGAACAAAAAGTATTAACCTTTTTACGCGGAAAAAAGTGCTGGAATCAAATGAACGTAATTACCTGTTGTTTAGCCTTTTAAATTACGTGATATTTTTATCAATTTAAATATATTTTGTAGCTTGTAGTATATAAATACTTCTTTGAAAGCAGTAATATTTTAATTTGCAAGTGAATTATCGATTGTGTCAAATGCAAAATGACCCTCATTGACATATGACATCAATAATTGGACGTGTTCCTTCTTCGTTCGCGGATTCATTATTTCGACAGCTGATTACAAAATGTTTATATTGTTCTCGAATGAGAGATACCGAAACGGCAGAGACGGCAGAGATTCGTGGAATTTTGATCGAGGAAAAATGGAGAGGGGTAGAGGGGGAGGAGGGGAGGAAAGACGAAGCTCGTGTCGCGAATAATTCGTCGAGGGATCCGGCGATCCCTTTTCGCGAGGTGGAATTTTCGTTCTCTCGCCGTTCCACCTTCGTGACACTCGACATATCGATCTGACAAGGGTCTAGGACTTTTCGGATAAAATGATACCGTTCGCCTGCCAATGATATCGTTTCTGGCACAATCGCGCGCGATAAAATTCGTTTCCTGCCGTTTGCATGCGGATCGACTGAATTTCTATAAAACATATCGCGAGGAGCGGTGCGCGGCAGTCGCGGTGCAGTCGCGGGGAAAAATGGCCGAGTCGCGGGGCTATTACCACCCAGACATGTAAAGCGGCTATACGGTTGCGTGTTGCGCGTGTTGTACAAGATATACGTTAAACCGTGGCGGCGGGTGGACTGTATTATTGATGGTTTATTGCTCGAATCGACCGACGGTACCACGGGGCACCAAGGCACAGTAGCGTCCGTGTGGATCAGCACACATGCGCCGGCCGGCCCGATCGACGAAAATACGCGGAATTATTTATTCGCCACGCGCAATTATTTCTCTATCCTTGAACGAAACTGTATCGCGCCGTGTTTTATTATTTCACGAGGGACTAGATCCCGCGACCTATCGTTCCAAAGTCGAAGAAAGTTTCCGTGTGTGTGTGTGTGTGTGTGTGTGTGTTTGTGCGTGTCGCATATTATAGTAATTCAGTGAACACACAACGGCGAAGGTCTGAAGCGACAGCGAATCGCCAATCGGAATTACTCCATTCGGATTGTTACTCAGCTATTCGCTATAAATCTTGAAGACACTCCTCGGAAATGGTAAATTATAATAATGGCCATCTTCCGCTGATTTCAATTAAAATATAACTCAACATTTCGCTCGCGCGCGCGCGATCTCTTTCTCGCATCGGCTTCGGACATTAGCTGAAAGTGCATTTCGCTAAAAGATAATATTTTGCATACAACCTCGAATGCATCACAACTCGACTCATAAGTTAAAAAACGACATTTCCGTTTTTCAGAAAGGAAATACATATGTGCTGAAAAAAATATTAAAGTAATCCGGAGCTTGGATTCGAAGGTTGAAAATTTTATATATTTATGGCTCTCGTCTGCACCTCTCTCCGCTGTGCGCATTCGCCTGGTTTTCGTTTATGCTTTCAGATTTTGCGATCGTCGATTTAGTCCGACGATCGATCGACCGCATCTGCGCCAGAAACGACGCACACCTGCCCGATTGCGCTGGTCCCCCTAAATTTCTTACGAAACAAAATTAGGACGGATGTTAACGTCGTTCGCAGCAGCCATAACTGAAAAATGCTGTTTGCCGTTGATTCGGTCTCTCTCGCGTAGTAATCATGCGCAGTCGTAACAATTGTGGTGGCCCGNTCTCAACTTGACCCCGCTCCCCGGCTTCCCACAAACGCCAAAAGGGAGCAAAGGGGTGCAGGCGGGGTCAGAATCGCTCGAACTCGTTTTTCCTTCCAATGCCTTTATTCAACGCCTCTCTCCCCTCTGGTCTTCTTGCCAACACTACTATAAGCTCTACGCGCTAACTATAAGCTCTACGCGCTACCTTCTGCTTGCTACTCTTACGCTACTTCCTACTTTTCACTTGCGACGTTTCCCCTTCTTCTGCAACTCTCGCGGGGGGAGACGTCCTCGGGTACGGTCGAGAGCTTTTTCCGACGGCCCTCGGATGGCTCGCCGGATGTCCAGGTTCGATGGTGAAAAGAGAGGAGAGTTTGATCTTTCGTAATACTATGTATATTTCGTGTCGGTTGGTTTTACAACGCCGGAACAGATTGTAGTTGGTATTTTAATTTGCCGTTCTGCGTACGGCGGCTGTTGACAGGTGCGCTTGTATTTTGATGGAACAGCTGATCGGTGATTTCGTGGTGAGACGGTAGCGCGGTCGGACGGACGTGTTTCGGTGTCGCGGCGCGTTGTGTATTCCGCGTCGCGAGTGTGGATCGGACGAGGCGCGGGGAGCGGGCGCGGTGTTTACGCGTCGCACGGTTCAACTCGCCTTTAAACGCTCCGCAATGCGTTCTCCGATGCCTTTTAAATTGCCACAGAGAGTGCAGGCGGTAGCCACACGCAGGTGGCATGGAAACAGCGGAGGCACTCTCCGGGCCCAGAGGCCCCACGGGTCGGCACGGTGCGGCACTTAGGAGCTCCGGCTCCTACAACGTCGCGAATATCCCGTGGGGACTGCTACATCGGTAGCATGCGGAGGTTCGTGTCGCGAACAAACAAACGGTCGGTTTCGGTGGAAGAGTCGGGGCCGAGAACACACGGCNAGTCGGGGCCGAGAACACACGGCGGAGACGGCGAAGGCGCCACCCCCTTTCCCGCCAACTTCGTTGCGACTCGCGCCTTCCCCCGAATCTTACGTACTACGGTTCGCTCGCTTGGTTGCCGGCATGCAACCCGGTTTCGCTATCGCGAGGGACCCGGTGTCCCTTTTCGTAGTGGCGGCCGAGATCGGATGGCGGTGACGCGACCGAGAATACTCGGTAGAGAC
>NW_014557928.1:0-1294 GCF_001313825.1 Dinoponera quadriceps | reverse complement strand
TTAATTTTAATACCCTGAAACAATCTGTTTTAACGCGAAGGAACAAAAACGGAAATCTAAAATATCGTTATGATCAAATTAGATTATTAAGGGGTAAATTACAGTGTGCGGCGAATATTACTTTGTTTAAATTTGCCACTTCCATAATATTCATAAAAGAGCGCTAAAGCCTTGCGATGTGATTGTTCAACATAATCTCTATAAGTAATTAAAAGCGTTATCCTGTAGTATAATAATAAATACGTTTTTCTGACGATAGAAGTCAAACGTAAGAATGTAATAGCATTGCACTTGGCTGTAAAATCAAAAGCGACTATTGCAAATGAAATGCGATACTTAAAAGTAAATGGAATTTGTGTATCGCACGAATCGTTATAAGGCAACTGATTACATTACTAAACGTTATAGTAACGGATGAAAAAAAAAACTGCGATCTCGTTTGCTATGGTGTGAAAGATAAAAGCTCGCTTTATGTGATGCATGACGAGAATTAACAAACTTCAAATATCGGATCAAAGTCTCCGGCGTATATTAAAACTTCTATTAAAGCCTTTCAAGATACAAAAATCAAAATAAAAAACGGAACCAAATGCGGAAAAAAGTAAGCTTGCAAGATGCAAGGAGTTGAGAAGACAGCAAACAAGTAGAGATAATCTTATCATTATATTGTTATATCGTTCTTTCTGATAAGAAAATTTTCATTATTCAGCAGTTTGTAAATAAGCAAAACGATTATGTATGATTAACAGAGAAGCCTTATGAAAATTTAGATATTCGTTTACGCACGAGAAGACTGGCTTCAGCTGAAATTATAGTGTTAGTAGCAGCGTCCAGATAATCTTCGTGAATTATTTTATAGCTACATTAACACTCATTTATACTATAAAATGGTATTGGAAATATTGAAGGATATATTGAAACCGTAGGACCAATAACATTTCGATACAGAAGCATTTACCTTTTAACAGCGCCCTCCCATAAAGCGCATGTTACCCAACAATAGTTACAAAGCAATGTTTCGCACTTCATTTCGTCCACACAATGGCCACTTTCTTCATCTGATCTTAACCCTATGAGTTGTCCCATATGGGACATTTTAAAAATCAGAGTTCATCATAAAAAACATGCAAGTTTGAAAATAATTGGTTCGTAAATTAGTTTTTTTATGGATTTTTCAAATTTTAATAGCATATTCATCAAAACACAATTTACTAAACTGCAAAATTACAAAAAGATAGACTATACCGAAGTTGAGGTAATTGAAGTCAAAGTTAACTGACTATTTACACGTATT
>NW_014557927.1:0-652 GCF_001313825.1 Dinoponera quadriceps | reverse complement strand
TGCAAACGATCTCTCGATTTTTATCCTCGTAGTTCCTCGATTTCCCCCTTGAAATTACCTTTAACAGACACGTGCGACTCTCGTCCTGTGTTAACGTCTACGAAGGTGCCGGTTCCCATGGTGATTTTGAGATCGCCAGCATAGTAGCATCCCAAGCCGAACAAGGATGCCGCTTGGTCGGCGATCTGATTTCATCGGAACGTTATCATTAGAGACGAGAGAATCCTCGAGAGAGAGAGAGAGAGAGAGGGAGAGAGATACTCTCTCCTCTCGATTTGAGCGTGACTTTGGCGGTCCCTCACATAACGAACGACTAACCTCCGTGCAACTTACCGAGCAATAAATTGGGATTTTCCTGCCGAACAGCTCCACGGGTGTGTCTCCGAAGTCTCCCACTGTGTCTACTATTTCCGGGAAGATGTCGCGCGGCAATTTTAAGAGGTTTATCCCCCAATCGGCCCATTGCATCGTGAACGGATCGAATATGCCAGTGGCCGAGGCGCACGAGGCGTCTGTTACATGTTTGCCTACGATATAAGAAAGTAGATGAGAAAGGCCTGTTCTGGCTCAATTGGATCTGTTTTACCGACCGAGTAGCAAATCCAGTTGGCGCAGTTGGATCTGTTTTACCGGCCGAGTAGCAAAAACCAGT
>NW_014557926.1:0-1451 GCF_001313825.1 Dinoponera quadriceps | reverse complement strand
ATTCGAAACAAAAAATGTGTATAAATATTTATCTAATTCCTTGTCAAGTGTATGCATCGTCAATTTTTGAAAATACTTCTCTTTATATTGAATTATGTGGCATGCAAATTTTCATATCAATAAGAATGAGTTGAAATTAAATTCCATGATATTCTATGCGATCTGAGTTTGATTCAAATATTATTCATTATTGCTCCGTATTTATTGAAATTACGTAAAAATTAATTTCTATCAGGTTCGAGGTGATTTGAGTACATTTCGTTGGGTCGAAGGACGTGCATCTCCGAAAATCAAGCCTGAAAATCTTATACGTATAGTTTATGCAGCACTGAATTTCAAAGATGTGATGATAGCTACCGGGAAACTTGCTCTGGATCCCTCTGCATCGATTGAACGAAATGTTGATTCCTTAATTGGTATCGAATTTGTTGGTTTTGATAAGAATGGACGGCAAATAATGGGAATGTGCCCAAACAGGTGTTATACTATCACTTAAATTGCCAAAATTATTATACCGAAAATATAAATACTTATGATGATATTATATTGATGGACCTTCAATTCTGAAATTAATACAATTTTTCAGTTTTTCTTCCGGTATCGAAGAAAAAAATGTTAACTTGATTTATACCATTAAATTTTTCAGAGGAATATCAAATATACAAATTCACGACGATATCGTATCCTGGGTTATACCTGATGAATGGACATTCGAGGACGCTGCCACAGTTCCTTGCGTTTATGCCACAAGCTATTACGCGCTATATGTGTGTGGAAAAATTAAAAAAGGTGACAAAGTTCTCATTCATTCGGGCAGCGGTGGCGTTGGACAAGCCGCAATTAATCTAGCGCTTCATGAAGGATGCGAAATATTTACGACAGTCGGAAATCCCAAGAAACGACAATTCATTAAAGAAACATTCTCCTGTATTCCCGATAATCATATTGGCAATTCTCACGACACAAGTTTCGAACAAATGATCGTTCAGCAGACACAAGGACAAAGTGTTGACATCGTGTTGAATTCTTTAGCTGAAGAAAAGCTTCAAGCATCCCTTCGCTGTTTGGCGAGAGGCGGTAGATTTTTGGAAATCGGGAAATACGATTTAATTTCCAATAATACTTTGGACAAAATGGCGTTTGCGAGAAATATTAGTTTTCATGGAATTATGTTAGACAATATATTTGTCGCCAAAGAGGAAAGGAAGAGAATTGTACACAATTATGTGGCACAAGGCTTGAGAGACAACATAATAAAGCCACTACCTAGAAAGGTATTCAAAAGAACGGAAGTAGAAGATGCCTTCAGGTATATGGCAACTGGTAAGCATGTAGGAAAGGTAAGTTCTTACACACAGAAGGGAAACCGTTATTTTCGGCGCTTTGTACGCTCATGCGAAACTCGAGGACAACTGTTCTTATTTTCAGATACTGATAAAAATATGTGATGA
>NW_014557925.1:0-538 GCF_001313825.1 Dinoponera quadriceps | reverse complement strand
GCCTCCCGGAGCGTGGTGCATTTTTGACATCAAAATTACCAGAACTGAATCGACGAAACCAAAATTGCGCGTGATTGGCTCTTACAGTATCAGGACCATAAACACTATTCACATTTTTAGCCGCCTGGTTTGCGTTTTCGCCTTTATCGAAGAAAAACTATAAAATATGGCGAATTTTCTCTTTGCTGGAGTCCATTTTTGACGCGCGCTCAAACAATACTGAGTCAAGCAATCACAAAACTGTCTGAGAGGTTTTTTTAGTGCAAAATCTTATCTTTCTAACGCCATGTAGCGTAATCCGATCGGACTTATACAACGCGAGATACAGATTAGTAAAGCCCTCCATTGGAAAAATAATGGATTACATTTTACTAGACTTAATATAATTAATGTAAATATTGTAATCAAAATTATATTACTTCTGAGATGAATAAAGATTGTTCTAAATGACATTAATACTATTATTTACACGTCATTGTAGCATATAACATGTTACACTTAAAAACTTGCAAGTCGAAGTATGATGAGAATAAGTTGT
>NW_014557924.1:273-556 GCF_001313825.1 Dinoponera quadriceps | reverse complement strand
ATATGCAATATACAGTCGATTGTTTATGATTAATATTACATCAAGATCTTGTAGGGCACACCGATCGTGATTGATATATTTTGTTGTTGTTGTTGTTGTTGTTGTTGCAACAGTTGTAGTGGTAGGCGGTGTTGTAGTTGTAGAACCATGGTAATTAGCACCGTATAGATATCGAATATGAAGAATATCATCCCAGCTCAGTCTAATGGGAAACTTTATTTCACCGTGCGCCATCGCAAACATAATCGAATCCTGGTGTTCGCTGTGATGCAAACCTAATGTG
>NW_014557924.1:0-244 GCF_001313825.1 Dinoponera quadriceps | reverse complement strand
TATAACAGGCTGTGCGTGCGTGGAGGATTTCTATTAATATGAACATGCCACGATTCCGTTCTATCTACGTGCACCTCCGTGACGTAATTTTTATCTCCGTTGGGAAAGGATGCGTGAACGAGTACACCACCGGGGCCGTCTAAAGGACTCGGGCACATATTAGTAATTCTCTTGTCGATATTCGTGTGAAAGCCCTGGCGATACGATAACAGTATGTCGAGATTGTGAGATACGCCTTTAAAAG